>NC_056062.1:70337618-70639522 GCF_016772045.2 Ovis aries | reverse complement strand
TCTTGACATACTCATTTCAGAAGCAGATGAACAGACAGTTAGGGGCAGCATACATTTGGGGCAGGAGTGTTCAGACCTTTCCCCTGCTGTGGTTTCTTTCATCTCTCCTGGAAATTCAGCACATGCATTTATCCCATTAGTGGCAGGAGAAAAAAGTCCTGATCACCTTCCAATTAGTATGATGTCTGTCAGCAGGTTGGAATGGTGCTGGGCATGCATTCTCCTCTGCTTAGGCTGTTCCATGTATTTAAGAGTCCTTGAAATCTGAAAATGGCCACCCTAAAAGCAGCTGAGCCCCTTTTCTTAGTGACTGCTTAGATACAGACTACTAATTTAAGCAAACAAATATCCTAATTGAAGCTGCAGAACTCTGAAGGAGATCCTGCAAAATTCTACCTTCAATTTCATTTCTTTGTGGTGGTTTGTCATGATTTTACAAATGTAAGTTTAGGCTGAGAAAGAAATGACACATATCTTTATCACGCCTAACACAGATATACAGGCATAGTAACAACAACATCCACAAACCTTAGTTAGAGCTTTAGAACCTTTTGTCCCAGTGCTTTGTGTGAACTCTGTTAGAATGGCATGAGTGTGGAGAAATGTTAGCAACCTACCAGGAGGGGCGCTCTGGGGTAATTTTTCATGTGGGACCCACTTCCCGACTGCAGAATGACATAGGGGATGAGTTGCAGAGATAATACCCTTTGTCTCCTGTCTTGGTAGGTCTCTGCCATCTATGTTTGGAGTTGACCTGAGCCCTATGCTGAATGGTTCGACCTTAATGCCCTGCCTAGAGATTGAGTTTTGTGTCTTCTCCCACTCCCAGAATATTTTGAAATCTAATTCCTCATAAGACTGCATTTGGAAGTAGAACATTTGGAAGGTGGTTAGGTCAGGGGTCCTCAACCTCCTGGGCCATGGACCAGTACCAGAACCTGTTAGGACCTGGACTGCACCAGCAGGAGGTTGAGCTCAGGACTCCCACTGATTCTGCATTATGATAAGTTATTTCATTATATATATATATAATTATTTCATTATATATCACAGTGTAATAATAATAGAGATAAAGTGCACAGTAAATGTAATATTCTTGAATCATCCTGAAGCCATGCCCCCATCCCAGTCCATGGAAAAATTGTCTTCCAGGAAACTGGTCCCTGGTGCCAAGAGGTTGGTCATGAAGGTGGAGCCCTCATGATGGGATCAGTGCTCCTATAAGAGAGACCTGAGAGAGCTCCCACATCCTTCCCCTATCTGAGGACACAGCAAGAAGACTGCTATCTATGAACCAGAGGGTGTGCTCTCACCAGACAGTGAATCTGCCATCACCTTGAAGTCTAGGCTTCCCAGACTCCAGAACTGTGGGAAATAAATTCGTGGTTTTTTAATAAGTCCCCCAGTTTATGGTACTCTGTTATAATAGCCTGAACCAAGAAAAGTCAGGAAAAGTAGATTGTATTTATGGCAACAGCAGCAAGAGGCAGGCACACTGAAAAGTAATATGGAATTTGGAATTTGGAGACCCAAGACTTGAATCCCACCTTTAACCTTTATTTGTTGCACAGTCTTGGGCAGGCTTTTATTTTTTGTGTATATAAAATGGTTTCAGTAAGCATAAATGCAGGTAAAACATGTATTTATTTAACATAGTTCCTGGTCTTATTGAGCATACAATGTACAGTACAATGATAATTATAATACTGAGAATAGATTAACTCTGTTTTTGAATCAGAATCCAGTAATCTTTTTTAGCGTCTTTTGCAGAGTTACAGAATCTGAAAAGTTGACGTGAGGGCCTAGACATTTGTATTCTAGACTGTAGAGACTGGACAGAAAATGACCCTTTTGGGGTTGGGACTTTCTCTGACCTCTCTCAGCTTGCTCTCCGATTATACGGCTCAGGTAGCTTTAGTCAATACTGTGTGCAACTGAATTCCTGGTCCTGGACTCAGCCTTTCCCTGTTACTATACAATTCCCACTTAACACCAGAACTGCTGTAGGAAAGGGGACCCCTTCCAGGGCCCGAAACTGGGCTCTTGTCTAACACTAGGAAATGAATTGTCTGAGGAGGCACATCTGCTGACAAAGCAAGAGATTTTATTTTGAAAGGGCACCCGGGTGGAGAATAGTAGGGTAAGGGAACCCAGGAGAACAGCTCTGCCACATGGCTTGCAGTCTTGGGTTTCACGGAGATGGGATTAGTTTCCGGGTTGTCCTTAGCCAATCATTCTGACTCAGAGTCCTTCCTGGTGGTGCACGCCTTGTTCAGCCAAGATGGATGCCAGAGAGAAGGATTCTGGGAGGTGGTTGGACTTGTGGTGTCTCCTTTTGACCTTTCCCGAATTCTTCCAGTTGGTGGTGGCTTATTAGTTCCAGTTGATAGTGGCTTATTAATTCTGATTGGTGGTGGCTTCTTAGTTCCGTGTTCCTTAGCAGGACCTCCTGTAATAAAACAGCTCATGCAAATGGTTACTATGGTGCCTGGCCAGGGTGGGGGGTTTCAATCAGTATGCTTCCCCCTAACAGAACCATTTTTCTGCTCTCCCACCCTGTCCCAGAACACCACACTTCAGGGAGTAGTCAGAGGGCACAGAGGAAGATGGGATAATAAAGAGAATGATAGTTATACCAAAGTAGGACAAGTTTTTTGTGTAGAAGATGCAGCCTATGAAAAGGTGTTAAATTTAGGAGTAGTATAATCATTTATAACATTACCTGGTTTTTTCAAGCTTTGCAGACACTGTATTTTTGTTTTTTAACCAACTGAAAGTTGGTTGTAACCCTGCATTGTCAGATGAAAGTTAGCATTTTTAACAATAAAGTATTTTTAATTAATGTATGCACATTTAATCAATGTATGTTTTTCTGAGTCATAATGCTACTGCATTAATAGGCCACAGTATAGTGTAAACATAACTTGTATTGCACCCGGAAGCCAGAAAACTCAAATAGAATGTCTTACTGTGGTATTTGTTTTATTGTGGTGGTCTGGAACTGAACTTGCCGTATCTCTGAGATATGCTGATAATTCATGATAAAGTTGCATTGACAAAACTGAAAAATGACTTCTGATTCATCTGCATTTTACTGGAACAATTTTATCTAAACTCCCAACTTACATCAGATGGTGGGCAAGACAGTAAAAACGAAAATTCAGCCTGGCATTTGCTGTGTTAACTGTGAGCTGTTTAGGCAATGGTGGTATTAAACATCCTGTTCACCTGTGAGATCAGGGCACAATGGACATTCCAATTCACTTGTGGGCAGTTCCAGCATCATGGAGAGAGCAGGGCTAGGACTGAGCACAGATGAGTGAAATACGACTTTGCACAGAGCACTCAAGAAGAGAAGCAAACCTTCAGAGTCAGTGAATGTTGTGAAGACAATCTCAGAGATTGGGAGTGTGGCCAAGAAGTCGGAATCCTCGGTGAGATTTTTTTTCAGATGTGGACCTTGAGAACAGAAGGCCGATTATACGAACCTGGGAAGATTTTTGGGATGTTGACTCAGGAACTGGGAATTAAAAAGACACCAAAGAATAGTGAGGAAGCCCTGGTGGTTCAGTGGTGAAGGATCTGTCTGCCAGTGCAGGAGATGCAGGAGATGTGGGCTCAGTCCTCGGGTCAGGAAGATCCCCTGGGGGAGGAAAAGGCAAGCACTCCAGTATCCCTGCCTGGGAAATCCCATGGACAGCAGAGCCTGGTGGACTGTAGACCATGGGATCAGAGTCAGAGACAACTTAGTGAATAAATTACAACAAAGAATAGTGAGCAGGAATCAGCCTGGGCTTGCCACTTCTTCAAATTAGAGAATAACTTAATGCTATCAGCCCCATACGAAAAGATTCCATGCTTCAGGGAATCTTCAGTCAAAGGATATTTATAGTTTTAACTGTGAGGAAGGCAGGAAAAAAAATGAGGCCAAAGGCAATGAAGAGAGGCCTTACCAGAGTGTTTCCAACTTTGAATTTCCCTAAATGCAACTTGCAAAGTATTATAGGTGAGAATCACCACCACCTAGGACTTTATTAAGCACTACTATGTGCCAGGAACTGTGCTAAATATTTTACAGGTATCAACTCTTTTTCTCTTCCTAGCAACCTTATAGGTAGATTTCTTTTATTGTTGATAAAATTTTCAGAGAAATAATATGCTAAGTGGAAGGGCGAGAATTCAAATCTCTGTTAACTACTCTATACTTTCTGAACTTGGCTAAAATATGTTCATCTGTGCTAAATCAAAATAGTCCTTCTTGAAGGAGTTTAAAAAAAAATTTATTTGGCTGCACAGGCTCTCACCAATGGCATGTGGAAACCTCAGTTGCAGCACATAGGATTTAGTTCCCTGACTGGGAACTGAACTCTGGCCCCTTGCACTGGACATGCAGAGTCTTAGCCAATGGCTCTCCAGAGAAGTTCCTCTGAAGTGGTTTTCTTTATTCTCTCCCACCTGTAACTCTAATTTACTCAGAGGGAAGAGGAGGAGGCATATAAAGACACAAGAATATATTCACACTCTCTCTGCCTTCATCTCCCATTATTTATAAATTTATGTCTTGTGTTGCTGTTGTTCATTCGCTAAGTCTGTATAGAGCTAATGCAGCATCAATTGTTAAATATTATAAATACTGAGCTCCTATTCTGTCTTAAACATTTAGTAAGACAGGTGTGAAAGATTCGAGCATTTAGGGAACATTTTCCCTGGGCTCCAAGAAATCTATAATTCAGCTGGGGCCCATAAGACAAATGCCATAATAATGTTGCAAAGGTCAAATGCTATGCAGTCACATGCTATGCAGTCAGGCAAACAAAATGATGTAGGAGTCCGAAAGAGGGAAATTATCTCCTTTGATAACGGAGGAAGGCTTTGTGGGCAAGGGAGCTATTCAGATGGGCCTTCATAGAATCCTGGAAAAATAAACTGACTTGAGTTTCAGGCTTTATCTCTGTACCAGGAGTATCTAGCCCATTGGCTAAGACACAGTAGGAGTGAATAAATGTTTTGTGTTAAGAGGATGAGCCAATGAATAATGTTTGTTGACCACTTAGCTCTTTTACTTTTGTGATAGATTTATGGCTACACATAAATCACTCCCTTTATATGACTGTTATATATTATTTAGAAGATAATTACATTTACTACCAAGCTTTTAAATCCAATCATCTTCTTATATTTGTGGTTAATGTAAGAGGCTCTCAAAAAAAAAAAAAAAAAAAAAGCTTGAAATGGAAAATACAAAGCCACTTTGACCTGGAAAAGAAACTCAAAGTGTTTTGAATTAGACTCATTCAATTGTGCATATCTGTATTTTTCCACAGGCAGAAGCTTGTAAAATCTTGTACACAAGCAGTTCTTATCCAACTGAAAGAGACTCAAAAACATTTCTCATCATTGGGAGACTAGTGTTTTTCTCTATTAATTACAAATAGCTTCAGTCTTCTAGTCTTTCCCTCCCAATGCAGTTGCAATACGTATCTATTTCTGTATAACAGAATACCCCAGAACTTACCAGCTTTAGACAACAGACATTTATTATCTCAGTTTCTGTGGGTCAGGAAATTTGAGAACAGCTCAGCAGGGTGGTTCTCAATTAGCATCTCTCATAACATTGCAGTCAAGATGGTGTCCTGGGGTGTAGTCATCTGAGTGCTAGTGTGAAGCTGGAGGATTTACTTGCAAGCTCTATCATGTGTTGATAGGAAGCTTCAGTTTATCACCAGTTGTTAGTTGGAGACCTTGGTTTCTTGCCACATGAACCTCTCTGTAGGGCAGCTCAAGACAAGGCAGCTGGCTTCCTTCAGAATGAGTAATACAAGAAAAAGAAAGAACAAGATAAAAGTCTGCCTTTCTATGACCTAGTCCCTGACATCACACACCATTTACAGATGAGGCAGCAATTAAAAATAGCTATTAACTGGCAGGCGAATGCATGTGTGTGCTCACACACACGTGTGTGCAGCCCACCAGGCTCCTCTGTCCATGGGATTCTCCAGGCAAAGAATGCTGGAGTAGGTTGCCATTTCCTCCTCTAGGGGGATCTTCCCAGCCCAGGATCGAATACATGTCTCCTGTGTCTCTTTCACTGACAGGTGGATTCTTTACCATTGTGCCTGAGAAGCCCATAATTGGTAGGACTAGGGTTCAAACCCATGTCGGTCTGACTCCACAGTCTCCCTATAACCTAGTTTAGTTCAGTCGCTTAGTCGTGTCTGACTCTTTGCGACCCCATGAATCACAGCACGCCAGGCCTCCCTGTCCATCACCAACTCCTGGAGTTCACTCAGACTCATGTCCATCGAGTCAGTGATGCCATTCAGCTATCTCATCCTCTGTCATCCTCTTCTCCTCCTGCCCCCAATCCCTCCCAGCATCAGAGTCTTTTCCAATGAGTCAACTCTTTGCATGAGGTGGCCAAAGCACTGGAACTTCAGGTTTAGCATCATTCCTTCCAAAAGAAATCCCAGGGCTGATCTTCTGAATGGACTGGTTGGATCTCCTTGCAGTCCAAGGGACTCTCAAGAGTCTTCTCCAACACCGCAGATCAAAAGCATCAGTTCTTCAGCTCACAGCTTTCTTCACAGTCCAACTCTCACATCCATACATGACTACTGGAAAAACCATAGCCTTGACTAGACGGACCTTTGTTGGCAAAGTAATGTCCCTGCTTAACTTTTCTTCCAAGGAGTAAGCGTCTTTTAATTTCATGGCTACAGTCACCATCTGCAGTGATTTTGGAGCCCAAAAAAATAAAGTCTGACACTGTTTCCACTGTTTCCCCATCTATTTCCCATCAAGTGATGGGAATGGATGCCATGATCTTCGTTTTCTGAATGTTGAGCTTTAAGCCAACTTTTTCACTCTCCTCTTTCACTTTCATCAAGAGGCTTTTTAGTTCCTCTTCACTTTCTGCCATAAGGGTGGTGTCATCTGCATATCTGAGGTTATTGATATTTCTCCCAGCAATCTTTTTTTTTTTTTTTTCCTGTACAATACTGCATTGGTTTTGCCATACAATGGCATGAATCCACCACGGGTGTACATGAGTTCCCAATCCTGAATCCCCCTCCCACCACCCTCCCCATATCATCTCCCCGCAATCTTGATTCCAGCTTGTGCTTCATCCAGCCCAGCGTTTCTCATGATGTACTCTGCATAGAAGTTAAATAAGCAGGGTGACAATATACAGCCTTGACGTACTCCTTTTCCTATTTGGAAAAAGTCTGTTGTTCCATGTCCAGTTCTAACTGTTGCTTCCTGACCTGCATATAGGTTTCTCAAGAGGCAGGTCAGGAGGTCTGATATTCCCATCTCTTTCAGAATTTTCCACAGTGTATACTGATCCATACAGTCAAAGGCTTTGGCATAGTCATTAAAGCAGAAATAGGTGAGATATTTTCCTGGAACTCTCTTGCTTTTGCGATGATCCAGCGGTTGTTGGCAATTTGATCTCTGGTTCCTCTGCCTTTTCTAAAACCAGCTTGAACATCTGGAAGTTCATGGTTCACGTATTGCTGAAGCCTGGCTTGGAGAATTTTCAGCTTTACTTTACTAGTGTGTGAGATGAGTGCAATTGTGTGGTAGTTTGAGCATTCTTTGGCATTGCCTTTCTTTGGGATTGGAATGAAAACTGACCTTTTCCAGTCCTGTGGCCACTGCTGAGTTTTCCAGATTTGCTGTCATATTGTGTGCAGCACTTTCACAGCATCATCTTTCAGGATTTGAAACAGCTCAACTGAAATTCCATCACCTCCACTAGCTTTGTTCATAGTGATGCTTTCTAAGGCCCACTGACTTCACATTCCAGGATGTCTGGCTCTAGGTGAGTGATCACACCATTGTGATTATCTTGGTTGTGAAGCTCTTTTTTTGTACAGTTCTTCTGTGTATTCTTGCCACTTCTTCTTAATATCTTCTGCTTCTATTAGGTCCATACCATTTCTGTCCTTTATTGAGCCCATCTTTGCATGAAATGTTCCCTTGGTATCTCTAATTTTCTTGAAGAGATCTCTAGTCTTTCCCATTCTGTTCTTTTCCTCTATTTCTTTGCATTGATCACTGAAGAAGGCTTTCTTATCTCTTCTTGCTATTCTTTGGAACTCTGCATTCAGATGCTTGTATCTTTCCTTTTCTCCTTTGCTTTTCACCTCTCTTCTTTTCACAGCTATTTGTAAGGCCTCCCCAGATAGCCATTTTGCTTTTTTGCATTTCTTTTCCATGGGGATGGTCTTGATCCCTGCCCCCTGTACAGTGTCATGAACCTCATTCCATAGTTCATCAGGGACTCTATCTATGAGATCTAGTCCCTTAAATCTATTTCTCACTTCCACTGTATAATCATAAGGGATTTGATTTAGGTCATACCTAAATGGTCTAGTGGTTTTCCCTACTTTCTTCAATTTAAGTTCAAATTTGGCAATAAGGAGTTCATGATCTGAGCCACAGTCAGCTCCTGGTCTTGTTTTTGTTGACTGTATAGAGCTTCTCCATCTTTGGCTGCAAAGAATATGATCAATCTGATTTTGGTGTTGACCATCTGGTGATGTCCATGTGTAGAGTCTTCTCTTGTGTTGTTGGAAGAGGGTGTTTGCTATGACCAGTGCATTCTCTTGGCAAAACTCTATTAGTCTTTGCCCTGCTTCATTCCGCATTCCAAGGCCAAATTTGCCTGTTACTCCAGGTGTTTCTTGACTTCCTACTTTTGCATTCCAGTCCTCTATAATGAAAAGGACATCTCTTTTGGGTGTTCATTTCTCCACTCATCTCCAGTAGCATATTGGGCACCTACTGACCTGGGGAGTTCCTCTTTCAGTATCCTATCATTTTGCCTTTTCATACTGTTCATGGGGTTCTCAAGGCAAGAATACTGAAGTGGTTTGCCATTCCCTTCTCTTTGGACCACATTGTGTCAGACCTCTCCACCACGCCCACCCGTCTTGGGTGGCCCCACAGGGCATGGCTTAGTTTCATTGAGTTAGACAAGGCCTATAACCTAGAGCATGTAAATAAATGGCCAAGATGCCTGGTCCTTCAGCTGGACTCTCCCAGTGAAGCTTTCTTCACAGTCACCACTGATCAGTCCTGCTTCCAGGAAATAGTTGCATCTTTGGGTCATGGTCTTGAACTAAAATCTTCCTTTTTGTGGTATGAGGAGTTAGCTTCCCAACTACTTTCTGTTTTGTGCATTCCTCTCCCTGACCAACCCCCATAATATACAGTAAAAGAATGAGATAGCACTAGTGGAATACAGACTAGAATTTATATTTTGGGAAGGCACAGACAGCTTTGTGGACTTAGAATACTTGATGAAAATCTTTGAGGACTCAGTTTGATTCTATAAAATTCCTTCCACATTTATGTGTTTGGACTTTGGGATTGAGATTAGTGTTTCACTTGATATTCAGTCCTACTGCCAAAATGAAAAGATGACCTTGTTTTAAAAACAAATCTGTAGAAATTACTGAGCCATGTAGAATTTCTACCTGTGTTAATAAATCAATGACCTAAAATCAGAGAAAGGACCATGGTGTATACTTCATTTGATCTGCTGGCTGGTAAAGGCAGAGAGTTAAGTTTATGAGATTCATATTCACAATTTGCTTTCAATCAACTTTTTTTTTTTTTTTGAGTCTGGAGAAAATGTTTTCTCCCTCTCAAATTTTCCACATGAGTAGATTTTAGAGTCGTCTATTCAATCCATTCTATGACAAGCTGACAGGGAGTCAAGGCTTGACAGATATCAGCTCTTCTTGCCCTCTTCAGTCCCTACAGACTTAAAAAAAGAATGCTATAAAATAAAAACTATTTGTGTAATAGTTTCAAATGTATACTTAAGTTCCTAGTTCTAAAGTATTAGTAGAGTACCACCTAAATGAGCAAATGAAGCAGGAGCTATAATCAACTAATGCTCATCCAGTGATCTTGAATAAATTGAGTTTTTCCTGGGCTAAATTATAGATGAACATTACAGATGACATGCAGTTCAGAGAGCTAATAAGAAATTAGCCTCAGGGATTGAAATAGTATAATTATTAGACTTTCTATAAAATAAAATAATCACTCCATTTAAGAAAATTGGAGATACCAAGGGAACATTTCATAAAAAGATATGCACAATAAAGGACAATCAATCCTGAATATTCGTTGGAAGGACTGCTGCTGATAGCTCCAATGCTTTGGCCATGTGATGCAAAGGACTCACTGGAAAAGATCCTGATGCTGGGAAAGATTGAGGGCAAGAGGAGAAGAGGGCGACAGAGGATGAGATGGTTGGATGGCATCACTGACTCAATAGACATTAGTTTGAGCAAACTCAGGGAGACAGTGAAGGACAGGGAAGCCTGGTATGCTACAGTTCATGAGGTCACAAAGAGTGGGACATGACTTAATGACTGGCCAACAACAGCTCTATTTTCAGATCAATGAAAGTATAAAAGAAATTGTCTTCTCAGGAAATGACTAGAAAACTCTAAAATTTTCTTTGGGAAGATTTAGAAAAGGCATTGATTAAGTATTGTTTTTCCTACAAATTTTCTGGCTCTAGTTCTCTGTTTAAATTTGTAATTTCTGAAGAAATGAACCAAACGAGATTTTATCTGATGTAACTGACAAATTGAAGCCAAATGAGGATCCTTAATCAAATTATTTAAATAGTTCCTTAAATTTCTCGTCACTGAAACTAACACTGAAAAAAAAAACCAGAACACTTGACTATACATTGGGAATAGCATAGAGTCTCTGGGATACAAAAAAATACAGTGTCAAAGATTTTGGACATTCAATCATTCATTCATTCATTCAATTATTTTCAGACTACTATATACCATGGAGAAGGCAATGGCACCCCACTCCAGTACTCTTGCCTGGAAAATCCCATGGACGGAGGAGCCTGGTGGGCTGCAGTCCATGGGGTCGCTAAGAGTTGGACATGACTGAGCGATGTCACTTTCACTTTTCACTTTCATGCATTGGAGAAAGAAATGGCAACCCACTCCAGTGTTCTTGCCTGGGGAATCCCAGGGATGGGGGAGCCTGGTGGACTGCCGTCTATGGGGTCTCACAGAGTCGGACACGACTGAAGCGACTTAGCAGCAGCAGCAAGTATATACCAGGCAGCATTGTAGGTACTGGGAGTTCAGCACTGAAAAGAAAGCAAAATCAAAAACAAAGTGAACACAGAAAGGACAAAAGCCTCTGTTTTTTGAACCTCAATGTCTGGAATGCCAAAGGGAATAGGGGACATCTTGGTGAGCCCTTATATTATAACTTCAGTTTGTGTAGAGACATGTGACCTTGATTTGTATTTTGGGTGTCCGTGAGGCAAGAAATTCCCTGAGTTTTTAATCCCAGTGGGAGCAGCCGTGAATGAAGAATTGCTGTTGCCATTGATTAGAACCAATAGATCATCGTCAGTGGCCGAGAGCGTGTAAAATTGTGCAGAGAGGACTGATTTTTGTCGTAGTCATCCTCCAGTATTAAGACAGTTGCTCAGGTTGGTCAGTTATGCTGACCTTTGGTGCCATCTTTTTTTTTTTTTCCCCCTTTAAAAAAGTATTTATTTTTGGTTGCACTGAGTCTTCATTGCTGAGTGTGGGCTTTCTCTAGGTGAGGCAAGCGGGGCTCCTCTCTAGTTGCAGTGCCAGCTTCTTGTTGCAGCGGCTTCTCGTGTTGTGGGGCACAGTCTCCAGGGTGTATGGACTTCTGTAGTGGCCGCCTGTGGGCTCAGTATTTGCAGCTCCCCAGCTCTAGAGCACAGGCTCAATGGTTGTGGTGCATGGTCTTAGTTGTCCCGAGGCATGTGGGATCTCCCCAGACCAGGGATTATACTGGCAGATGGATTCTTAACTACTGGGCCACCAGGGAAGTCCCATATTTACTTCTTGAATTACCAGTTTTGTGTATTTCATTTTTATGTAACAGCAACTCCTCCCTCTTCCCTTAGGGATTTGGTATCTTCTTTCCAAAATGGGAATATTCAAATAAAGCATAACAATTATCAGCACCAGATTTTTAAAATCCTATGGGCTTGTAATTTGTCCTGCTCCTTAGACATGGCAGCCCCACTGTATTCTGTATAGTTGACCATAACACGGCTTCATGTTGACTTGCAGAACACAGCATATTCTGTAAACATAAGGCTAGGAAACTGATCTGTCTATAGGACCTTTGATCAAGGATGTCCAAGTTAGAGGATAGATAGTAGTGGCTCTCTGGGGAGGTCCATCACCAACGCCATCTGTAAGGTGGATGAACCTACCTTCTGGATCTCTCTCAGTTGATTCCTGCGGACTTCCCAAGTGGTTAGTGGCTCTGAAGAGGAGTGACCGCCTCTGGTGCCATTGCACCTGAATACGGAATGAGGATGGGAGAGCCACTTCCTCTCATAGGTGGATTGTAGCAGAGGGTCCAGGTTTGGCTTTATCTGTAAATATGGTTTCCATTTTAATAAGGAAGCCTCTGTGGACATACAGAGTCTTCGGCCTTCTGTCCCCATGACCCAAGGCATAACAATCAGCTGGGTGTGGGGAGTCACAGGCTCAGTACTTGTGAGAACCTCCATCTCCAGAAGGGTTCAGTATGTGGACAGGATTTGCTGCTTTAATGGAGTGTAGCATGGGACCAAGGAGGGCCATTTCTTGCACCAGAAGCCAATGGGCAACTGTGGCCATCCTGGATAATACAGCAGCTGTAGGCAGCAAGAGAGGAGTTTGCTGAAGCATCAGTGGTGACAGAGTCTCTGGCAGCACCAATAAGAGCACCTGTAGAATAGCCATTTGAATAGAGTCTAGAGTCAATTTTTGTTGGAAGACACAATTCAGAGTGAGCCAATTCATAAGTAACAACATGAACAAGCCTATCAGTTACAGATTATGCTAGAACTGAGATTCAATTCTGATTCAATCTGTCTTGGCTAAGACACGTAACCCAGGTCCATGTGAAGGCGAGCCCTGTTCCCATACCATTGCCCCTAAAGTCAGTTTTTGTCACTTGGTAGGTAATGTCTATAGCAGAGGCTTGGTGAAGTGAAGTGAAGAAGTGAAGTTTGGTGGGACTCTGCAAATGCAGCAGAGTGTAGGACAGCTCCAAATGCAAGCTTGCCAGAGCGCAGTAACACAACTCAAAGTTCAGACATGTTGATACATAGCAGCTCAGAGCACATACTTGCCAGGGGCAGATGATCTGGTAAGCAAACCAAATGCAAGAGAACGAAGAATCCCCACATGCGGTGGTAATTGCTAGATGGTCCGGTTTACAGCACCGATTGTATTGTGGTGGCCCTGTGGCAGGTGGGTCAACCTCTCACTCAGATTTGGCTCAGATGTTGAGATGGATGATGACACATGTGCACCAAGAAGATAAGATAGGATTTGTTACTCAGAGTGTGGGATCGTCCAGAATGGCTTAAACCAAAGGGGGCGAGTGGCTTCGGTTTTCACTGTGGTTGGGGGTTGGGACTGGGATTTGTGTGGTTTGAACTTCCTCTCGTGCCAGAGGGTTTTGTATGGGCTTATCTAGGTATGGGGCCAGAGGGAGAGCAGGAAAGATGGGACTTGAAAGAGGTCAGGGGGTCTACCAGTGAAAATGAAGTCAGACTCTTTATTATGGTAGGTTCTACACAATTCTGTTTCTGTTGAAAGAATTAGAACTGACCTGAAAACTCAAGGAGAGCATTGAGTAATAATTCTGTAGGTCCATGCATTGGACTATTGTGAGGCTAGAAATATTGTTAGGTGAGGAAATTAATTTATGCTGTATGATTCTATTTTAGTGTATATCCAAACATATATCTAAACATACATACACACATATACATGCAGGGCTGTGCTTAGTTGCTCGACCCCATGGACTATAGCCCAACAGGCTCCTCTGTCCATGGGGATTCTCCAGGCAAGAATACTGGAGTGGGTTGCCATGCACTCCTCCAGGGGATCTCCCCAACCCAGGGGTTGAACCTTCTCCAGTGTATCTTCCTGACCCAGGAATTGAACTGAGGTCTCTTGCATTGCAGGCAGATTCTTTACCAGCTATCAGGGAAGCCGATGCACATAAACACACACATACATTTAGAGGGAAATACAGCAAAATGTTCATAGTGTTAACTTCTGTAAGATTACGATGGTTTTTATTCTGATTTTGTTTCTTTGGATTTTCCTTTAATGTATATTACATTTTTTTTAAAAAATAAGATTTTGTGTGTGGAAGCAGTTCTTTGCTGAAAACTTTGGTTTAATGTCATTTCTAGCCATGGAGCCACAGATAGAGCTGAGGTGAGAGGGGCTGCATGTGAGCTTGGTCCTCCTGCCTGTGTGTTTCCTCATTCTGTTTGTCTAGTTTAAAAATGATCCAGATGGCCCCAAACGCTATGTTGTGTAAACAGCTTTGCTACATGGTCTGCTTAATTCTGATTTACCATGGTTCAGAACATCTTGAATTAGTTTTGTATTTATTTTGTAGCTTTGTAAAACCCCCCAAATTCAGAGGTAGATAAGATTATTCAGAATTACTATGGTAAATTACCTTCTCCTCCACTTTTTCAGTGCCTTGGCTAGAAATGATAAGATCTTCATAATAAAATTATTGAATTCTGATGATAGAGTGAGAGTTTGGTCCATGATAATGATTACTTCATTGGTACAGAGCATAATTGGTACAGAGGACATGAACATTTCATAACACAAATCAAGGATAATAAATAAGGAGAATTTAAAACTATCCTAAAGACTATGTAGCCTTTGCATGTTTGAAAACAGCATTGCTGGGCCTTCCTGGCGGTCCAGTGGTTAAGACTTCATGCTCCCAAAGCAGGGGGCGCGGATATGATCCTTGATCAGGAAACTAAGATCCCATATGCCATAGGGTGTGACCTAAATGTTTTTTTTAATTAAAAAAAATAAAAAGGAAAATAGCATTATTTCCTATTGAAAATGAATTATTATGTTCAAATATAAAAAGGTCAATAAACATTTGTTAATGCTTCCTAACAATTACTGAAAAAAGTATATGTTTAAAGTTGTTTTAGTAGGTCATATAAAATTATGAAGTCTTTATTGTTTGACATTTAGTTTCATTATCAGAATATTAAAGATATAACAGACAGTGTCCACTGGGTAATACTGTAGAAGCTTCTAAATCTAGAAAGAAGACAGTTCATTGAATTAAAAAAAAATTTTGGCCATAACTGCATGTATTACATTTTAATTATTTTCAAATTGATAACTTATATAATGCATATGTACCATTTAAGCACTCTAATCCAGAAATCAGAAAACCTCTTCTCCAATTGCCAAATATAAAGAGTTTATATGATTTAGTTTCCAGAGAGGTGAATACATTCAGTGCTTGGCTATTGCTTCGCTGTTGCACACAGCCGGAGTCTGTTACCCATAACGTTCATTTATTCCTTGCTTTTAAAAATTCATCATAATAACAACTCATATTGAGCATCTCTTTTGTGCCAGCCTTGAATTAGAGTCAAGTTCTCTTCCCTGAGGAAATGTATACCGTTTATATAATTTCAGCCTTATTACAAGTCTTCAGAAGAAGTTTCTGTAGTTGACTCAAGGGCAGAGGCCACCCTCCACTTCATTTTCTGTCTCTCATAACTGAGATGCGGGTAACTTGGCCCTTTGAATGGGAAGAGTATGGCCTGATGAAGCAAAGACCATAAGAAAAAAAATCTATGCTTGTAACTGATGGAAGCAGTGGGGATAGAAGCAGAAGTCTATTTTCCAGAGGGAGCATGGCATCCCCAAGGCAAGCCAAAACTTCTGCTGGTGGTATGGAGGCCAGCTTCTAGTCTTCCCTGAGACCCTGTGAAAGTGAAAAGTGAGCTTGTTAGTTGCTAAGTCATGTCCAACTCTTTACAGTCATGGACTGTAGCTTGCTAGGCACCACTGTCCAAGGAATTCTCCAGGCAAGAATACTGGAATGAGCTGCCATTCCCTTCTCTAAGGGATCTTTGTGACCCAGGGATCGAACCCGGGTCTTCTACATTGCAGGCAGTTTCTTTACCATCTGAGCCACCAGGGAAGCCTTGAGATCCTGTGCACCACCTTTTATAACAGCCTATAAATAAGTCTTGTGGTTTTTGTTTTTGGCTAAAATCAGCTAGATGCAAGTGTCTGTTGCTTGAATCTAAGAATCTAAGTCATTTAATATTATTAATCTTTACCAAGGAGAAAACAAAATCAGAAAAATTTAAGATCTGCTTGTTGAAAGCCCATGATTTTTTTTTTTTTTTTTGTAATATGTCCTGCTGCAGAGATGTCTTCTCTTGCCAGCAAAGCTGCTTCTGGGTCCAATTTTCCAACCTGCTGGAAGATCACTCAAGGCTTATAGCCTACATGCCCTTCTGCAGTGGCGCCTCTAATGAGGGCGGGAATAGACTTTATCATCTTAACTTGGGTTTTGTCTATGGTGCTGAAACATAGACTTCAGTTCATTCAGTGTAGTGGGAAAAACAGTCCAAAAAAATGGCTGGACAAATAAAGCACAGCATCGCGGAAGAGGCTAAGTTGACTTATTGCATACTTTAGTTTTCAAGTCATTGTTTAGCTATTAAGTATAAAATAGCATTTTTTTTTAAAAAAAGCAAAACCTGGTCATCTTCCGAGAGAGCAAGGCGCTTGAAGTGGGCTGGGGTAACACGGCTCATTCCACACACTCCTGCTGTTATGTAGAACATGCTCTTAAGATTTATGTTTGTCTTGAAGTTAATTAGCCCAATGTAAACCTTATGTGCTTTTGATTAATGGGTTTCACACTGGCAGGCCCTGATAAATACGCATGATCTAATGCTGACAAAGAAATGGGACGACCTGGGCTGGTGGAGCTGGGGAGGGCTGATGGGTCTGAAGGAGGAGTGGATGGGAGGTCTTGCCGTAAGATGGCACTCCATTCTCTTTGTTTTCAGTTGTATCCAAACAAAACCCTGAGTACATATTACAGTCTCAGAGGAAAAATTTGTGTTTCACAATCCAAGTTGTGATTTGATGATATATCATGTTTCACATCTGAACTCATTTCTGATCGTTACAATATACTTTTTTTTTTTTTTAAAGCTTCTCAGGGTGTGTTTTGTGAAACTCCAATGGTTGTTATGTCTTGTTTTGTGTACCAGTGCCCTTCTTGAGTAAAAGCTCAGTTTTTTCAGATTCCATTCTTAACCCTTCTCCTTCCCAAATTAACTACTTGGCCCTTGGGCTGGTCTGAGATGGTGGGGGTGGTAGGGAAGTCTTCAGATTGCTATCCAAGTCCCAGAGTTCTTTTCTGGGTCCTTGTTGAGCTCAGCTTCATGGTGACCATTGTCTATGATGGCAATGCTTAGCCTGCTGGCTCTACTGCTAAAGGCTGTGCTGGTTTTTCTCTCACCCCTGAGCTTCCTCTCCTTTCTCAGCTCTGCCCTCTCTTTCCCTGTCTTTTCCTCCTAAGTCCTGCTAAGGAACCAGTCAAGGCCTGTCTTCCCTCCACAGTGCACAGAAAAACCTTTGCATACCCTCTGCATCATATGAGGGCAGCTGGTAGAAGCTTAAGAAAGCTGAACGCAGGCTCTGCTGCTCCTCCATTGAGCCATTACATGGTGTCTGCGGTTGGGTGGCCGCTCCACGCGGGTCTCCTGCCTCAGGGCAAGACAGGAAACCACACAAATCGAGCCCCCTCCCCCTCCCCCCCCCACACACTTTCAGCCTATTAGCTATGCCTCCAGCTAAGATTTCAACTTCAAGTGGGGAGGAAGTTATGACCTAAGATTTTGGCTGCTCACCCCTGAATCTTTTCCTCCGTCCACAATCTTCTAGGCTTGGAAGAGACTTCTTTCTCTTTCTCAGTGACACCTTCTCTGGGCCATAATAGTTGGTCAAATGGCAACAACAGAAGTTGGCTTATTTTAACAAGTTCCAGAAATTTTACAGAGCTTAAAATTCCATGTGTATGTGTACATTTAGTTCTATTGTAATCATATGTATATATATGCACAATAGCGTCCTCCACCTTGTGGTTATAACTTAATAACACATTCCATACTCTTCTTTGGGGGAAGTATGTGTATTTACACACTTTAAAGAATGTGTTTTAAAAGGAGACTACTAAAGCCACAGTTCCTTGCCTTTCTCTTTCCTATCCCAGTCCCGTTCCCCAGAGGGAATCGCTGTTTACCTTTCTCTAACCATGATCTCTGTATCACTAGACAGTATATTTTTGTGAGGAGGGAAGCTGCCAGCCTACAGGGCACTCCTCCACCCCACCTGAAGGTGAGTCCAGAAGTTACTGGCTGAGGCATCACTTGCATTTGCTACACACTGTCTCTATGTGGAGTTAGAACCATATACTTCTTTTTGAGAATCCATTACATGCTAAATGCATGGATGTGATTAAATTTACTATAACATTTGAATTAAGCATGCCCAATTATTTGCAGATGTCTTAAAATGTCCAGACCACAATATTTATAATAAAGATGACATATCTGTAATCGGTATGTGTTACTGATAAATTGAATGCATCTCTCTTGGGGTGGGATCAAAGCTTTGTCTCCCAATGCCCCTTTTGACTTTATTCAGTAGAGGGAAGACTTTCCTCAGTTATGCAATAGAGCTATTGAAGACCATCCTGGAGTCAATTTATGTCACAAAACAGTCACAATTGAAAAAATGAAAAGCATCTTATCCAAGCTATTAACACTTCAGTCTTTATTCAAAGACATGTCTTCTCACCTTCTCCCAGCTAAGACCCAGTGGGTATAATGATCACCTACAATCTTTCTTCCTATCCTATCCTTCTATCCTCAATGGGATGTTTTCTACCCTATTAGTGATAAGGCATGAGAAGAGAGGAAGCAGGATACAGATGTTGGCTGGATGGCTTTGTGCCCTATGAACTTGGCATGGTTAAAGCCTACTTTTTCTCTTGTGGTTCCTTTTTGAGAATCCCAAATGGGGAACCTCTTACTTTCTGTTCTCTTTAACCCAGAAAACTGATTATCTTTCTACCATGACTAGTGACTTGAGCCTCCTTCTCCAGCCTCTTGGAACTTGCTTCCGTCTCTAGCTTCTTGCATCTTCTAGTTCTCTCTCTGAATAGAACATTTTCCAGCTCACTAACAAACATTCCTCTCTCTTCTGTCCCCACCAGTGCCTTGGTTAACTATGCTTCCAACCTCAGGGGTCACAGATTAAGTTCTCTGTGGAGCCTAATTAGAGTCCCTCCCTAGCAGAGCTTGAGGTAAGAAGTCAGGTTCCACAGTCTCCCAGTGCTTTGAGGCACTCTCCAAAACCCCTCTTCACACAATGATCTCCTTATATCATATTTTCTTTCCATTCTGGCCTCCTTGATGTTCCTCATCTGTCTAAGGTGTTCAAAGGGTCACAGGCAAGGTTTTGACTCCTGTAAGTTCTGTATTTTTGTCTGGCATTTCCTTTTGTAAGTTTTTGAAATCTTTGTCATCTATTTAAAGATGTGAAGATAACACCTTGTCATACATTTCCCATTCATGTTATCCTTTCTTAAACAGCGGGTTAATTATAGTTCACTAGCTTGTGGTTTTAGACTCATGTCTCTATTTGTCTCTTGTCCTAGTTTCCTTTATCTGTATAATTTAGGACTCTTTGCTTTCTAACTAAGACAAACCATGTAAAGTTGGATTATGCAGCTCTTCATGATGACAGCTCTTTCAAGGAAGTGAAAAGCATGAATACTGTCTGGCCTTAGGGTGGGCTTGAGCCAGGGAGAAGGTGATAGAGAGCCTATGGAATAGTCTCTTTCTGTTCTATTTACATACACACACACTCAATTTTTTCTCTCTTTCTGTAGACAGGCTGGCTAGCTCTGTTATCAGCAACTGTGGCGGGAATAAATGATGATGCTCAAGTTCCTATGCTATCATGCTAGTTACAAAGAGAGACTACATCTCTAATTTCTAGGAAAATGATCCTGATTGGCCCATCATGGGCCAAGTGTTCATTTCTTGTTCCAATAAAGACGGATGGTAGTAAAATAATAGAAACATTGTAACCACTGGAAGCCTAACACTCTGGATTGGGTTTGGTGAACAGCAAATACAAAAAAAGTTGGCCCCTATAACACCTATAGTTTACAAGACCTTCTAGTTCAGTTCAGTTGCTCAGTCGTGTCCGACTCTTTGTGACCCCATGAATCGCAGCACGCCAGGCCTCCCTGTCCATCACCATCTCCCAGAGTTCACTCAGACTCATGTCCATTGAGTCAGTGATGCCATCCAGCCATCTCATCCTCTGTCGTCCCCTTCTCCTCCTGCCCCCAATCCCTCCCAGCATCAGAGTCTTTTCCAATAAGTCAACTCTTCTCTTGAGGTGGCCAAAGTACTGGATTGGGTTTGAGTTCAGTTCAGTTCAGTCGCTCAGTCCTGTCCGACTTTTTGCGACCCCATGAATCGCAGCATGCCAGGCCTCCCTGTCCATCACCATCTCCTGGAGTTCACTCAGACTCGCGTCCATCAAGTCAGTGATGTCATCCAGCCATCTCATCCTCTCTCGTCCCCTTCTCCTCCTGCCCCCAATCCCTCCCAGCATCAGAGTCTTTTCCAATGAGTCAGCTCTTTGCATGAGGTGGCCAAAGTACTGGAGTTTCAGCTTCAGCATCATTCCTTCCAAAGAAATCCCAGGGCTGATCTCTTTCAGTATGGACTGGTTGGATCTCCTTGCAGTCCAAGGGACTCTCAAGAGTCTTCTCCAACACCACACTTCAAAAGCATCAACTCTTCGGCACTCAGCCTTCTTCACAGTTGGGTTTGGTGAACAGCAAATGCAAAAATTTGGCCCCTATAACACCTATAGCTTACAAGAGCTTCTAGTTCAGTTCAGTTGCTAAGTCGTGTCCAACTCTTTGTGACCCCATGAATCGCAGCACGCCAGGCCTCCCTGTCCATCACCAGCTCCCAGAGTCCACCCAAACCCATGTCCATCGAGTCGGTGATGCCATCCAACCATCTCATCCTCTGTTGTCACCTTCTCCTCCTGTCCTCAATCTTTCCCAGCATCAGGGTCTTTTCAAATGAGTCAGTTCTTTGCATCAGGTGGCCAAAGTATTGGAGCTTCAGCTTCAACATCAGTTCTTTCAATGAACACCCAGGACTGATGTCCTTTAGGATGGACTGGTTGGATCTCCTTGCAGTCCATGGGACTCTCAAGAGTCTTCTCCAACATCACAGTTCAAAAACATCAATTCTTTGGCGCTCAGCTTTCTTTATACTCCAACTGTCACATCCATACTTGACCACTGGAAAAATGATAGCCTTGACTAGACAGACCTTTGTTGACAAAGTAATGTCTCTGCTTTTTAATATGCTGTCTAGGGTGGTCATAACTTTCCTTCCAAGGAGTAAGTATCCTTTCATTTCATGGCTGCAGTCACCATCTGCAGTGATTTTGGAGCCCCCCAAAATAAAGTCTGACACTGTTTCACCATCTATTTGCCATGAAGTGATGGGACCAGATGCCATGATCTTCATTTTCTGAATGTTGAGCTTTAAGCCAACATTTTCACTCTCGTCTTTCACTTTCATCAAGAGGCTCTTTAGTTCTTCACTTTCTGCCATAAGGATGGTGTCATCTGCATATCTGAGGTTATTGATATTTCTTCTGGCAATCTTAATTCCAGCTTGTGCTTCATCCAGTCCAGCATTTCTCTTATGTACTGTGCATATAAGTTAAATAAGCAGGGTGACAATATACAGCCTTGACATACTCCTTTTCCTATTTGGAAGCAGTCTGTTCTTCCATGTCCAGTTCTAACGGTTGCTTCCTGACCTTCATACAGGTTTCTCAGGAGGCAGGTCAGGTGGTCTGGTATTCCCATCTCTTTCAGAATTTTCCACAGTTTGTTGTGATCCACACAGTCAAAGACCTTTTAGAACTGTCAACAAAAAAAGATTTCTTTTTCATCCTAGAGGACTGGAATACCAAAGTAGGAAGTCAAGAGATACCTAGAGTATCAGGCAAGTTTGGCCATGGAGTACAAAATGAAGCAGGGCAAAGGCTAATAGAGTTTTGCCGAGAGAACACAGTGGTCATAGCAAATACCCTCTTTCAGCAACACAAGAGATGACTCTACACATGGTCATCATCAGATGGTCGATACTGAAATCAGATTGATTATGTTCTTTGCAGTAGAAAATGGAGAAGCTCTATACAGTCAGCAAAAACAAGACTAGGAGCTGACTTTGGCTCAGATCATGAATTCCTTACTGTAGAATTCAGACTTAAACTGGAGAAAGTAGGGAAAATTATTAGAGCATTCAGGTATATCCTAAATCAAATCTCTTACAATTATAAAGAGAAGTGACAAATAAATTCAAGGAATTAGATCTGATAGAGTGCCTGCAGAAGTATGGATGGAAGTTTGTAAAATTGTACAGGAGGCAGTGATCAAAATGATCTCCAAGAAAAAGAAATGCAAAAAAGCAAAATGCTTGTCTGAGGAGGCATTATAAACAGCTGAGAAAAGAAGAGAAGCAAAAGGCAAAGGAGAAAATAAGATATACCCATCTGAATGCAGAGTGCCAAAGAAGAGCAAGGAAAGATAAGAAAGCCTTCCTCAGTGATCAGTGTAAAGAAGTAGAGGAAAACAATAGAATGGGAAAGACTAGAGATCTCTTCAAGAAAATTAGAGATACCAAGGGAACATTTCATGCAAAGATGGGCTCAATAAAGGACAGAAATGGTATGGACCTAACAGACATAGATAGATATTAAGAAGAAGTGGAAAGACTACACAGAACAGCTATACAAAAAAGATTTTAATGACCTGGATAGCCATGATGGTGTGGTCACTCATGTAGAGCCAGACACCTAGGGAGTGTGAAGTCAAGAGGACCTTAGGAAGCATCAGTACATACAAAGGTAGTGGAGGTGATGGAATTCCAGCTGAGCTGTTTCAAATCCTGAAAGACTGTGCTGTTAAGTGCTGCACTCAATATGCCAGCAAATTTGGAAAACTCAGCAGTGGCTGAGTTTCAGCAAGCTCCAGGAGATGGTGAAGGACAGGGAAGCCTGGCGTGCTGCAGTCCATGGGGTTGAAAAGGGTCAGGCACGACTGAGCGACTGAACAGCACCGACAGTAACATCTATGCTGATCTTTAATTGTTGAATTAGCTGCCTTAACTGTCACTGTAACTATTGAATACCTTTTTCATATTAGTTCTATGGCTGATATAACAAATTATTCGGTTGCTTAAAACAATGCAAATTTATTGCCTTGGGTTCTGTAGGTCAGAAGTTCGAAATGGGACTTGCGGGCCTAAAATCAAATTATTTGCATGGCTGCATTCCTTCTGGGAGGCTCTAGGGGAGCATCAGTTTCCCTGCCATTTCCTATGTTTAGAGGCTGTGCACATTCCTTAGGTATGGCTCCCTTTCATCTTCAAAGACAGAAGAGGCTTGTCGAGTCCCTTCTAGGCTGCATCATGCTGAAACTCACTCTCTCGCTTATAAGAACCTTTAAGATTACATTGGGTCCACCTGCATCACACAGAATTGCCCCATTCCAAGATCCTGAACTTAATCACACATGCACAGCTTCTTTGAGTTGTTATATGAGGTAACAGGATCGCGGGTTCAGAGAACTGGAATGCAGATATCTTTGTGGGATTGTTATTTGGCCTACCACAACTTTCATTGTTTACCTCCCCACCCCCACCCCAGACTTCTCTGTATATGTTGTACTTGATCTTACACTTAATGTTTCTTCTTTTCCCTTCCTCTCCTTGTGGCTAAATTTTCTTTAGCTGGTCACCTGAAGCTTACACAGACAAAAATGACATTCTAGTCCTTTATTTAGTTTACTCTACCACTCACTTTATTGATGCTACTGGAGCTTACTATTTATTAGATGGACTCATAGGTGAAAATTATGTATCAATTATGTCTTGAAAATATATACTCTTGCAAGTTGATGAGATTTCTAAAGGCAGAGAAAGCTAATGACATAAATGGATAATTTGTTATTGTTCAGTCACTAAGTCATGTCTGACTCTTTACAACCCCATGGACTACAACACGCCAGGCTCCCCTGTCCTTCACCGTCTCCCAGTTTGCTCAGATTCTTGTCCATTGAGTTGGTGATGCTAACTAATCATCTCATTCTCTGACACCCCCGTTTCCTTTTGCTTTCAATCTTCCTCAGCATCAGGGTCTCTTCCAGTGAGTTGGCTCAGTGCATCAACTAGCCAAAATATTGTAGCTTCAGCTTCAGGATCAGTCCTTCCAATGAATATTTAGGGTTGATTTTCTTTAGGATAGACTTGTTTCATCTCCTTGCAGTCATAGGGACTCTCAAGAGTCTTCTCCAGCACCACATTTTGAAAGCATCAATTCTTCAGCCCTGAGCCTTCTTTATGGTCCAACTCTCACATCCATACATAACTACTGGAAAAACCATAGCTTTGACTAGGCAGGACCTTGTCAGCAAAGTGATGTCTCTGCTTTTTAACATGCTGTCTAGGTTTGTCATAGCTTTTCTTCCAAGGAACAAGTGTCTGTTAATTTCATGGCTGCACCACTGTCCATGGTGATTTTGGAGCCCAGAAAAAGAAAATCTGTCACTGCTTCCACTTTTTCCCCTTCTATTTGACATGAAGTGATGGGACCAGATGCCATGATCTTAGTTTTTAAATTTCAAGCCAGGTTTTTCACTATCCTATTTCGCCCTCATCGAGAGGCTTCTTAGTTCTTCACTTTCTACCATTAGTGTGGTATCATCTGCACATTTGATGTTGTTGATATTTCTCCCAGCAATCTGGATTCCAGCTTGTGACTGATCCAACCCAGTATTTCACATAATGTACTCCGCATAGAAGTTAAATAAGCAGGGTGACAATATACAGCCTAGTCATACTCCTTTCTGAATTTTGAACCAGTCAACTGTTCCATGTCTGGTTCTAATTGTTGCTTCTTGACCCAAATATAGGTTTCTCAGGAGACAGGTAAGGTGGTCTGGTATTCCCATCTCTAAGAATTTTCCACAGTTTGCTGTGATCCACACAGTCAAAAGCTTTTAGCATAGTGAATGAACCAAAAGTAGATGTTTTGTCTGGAATTCCCTTGCTTTTTCCATGAACCAGTGAGTGTTGGCAATTTAATTTCTGGTTCCTCTGCCTTTTCTAAAACCAGCTTGTACATCTGGAAGTTCTCGATTCACATACTATTGGCGTCTAGTTTGAAGGATTTTAGCATAACCTTGCCAGCTTGTGCAATGAGTGTAATTGTGCAGTAGTTTGAACATTCCTTGGCATTGGCCTTCTTTGGGATTTGAATGAAACCTGTCCTTTTCCAGTCCTGTGATCACTGCTGAGTTTTCCAAATTTGCTGGCATATTGAGTGTAACACTTTTAACAATATCATCTTTTAGAATTTGAAATAGCTCAGCTGGAATTCCATCACCTCCACTAGTTTTGTTTGTTGTAAATACTTTCTAAGGCCCATTTTTCCTCACTCTCCAGGATGCCCATCTCTAGGTGAGTGACTGCACTCACCTAGTTATTCCAGGTCATTAAGACTTTTTTTGTACAATTCTTCTGTGTATTCTTGCCACCTCTTCTTAATCTTTTATTCTTCTGTTAGGTTCCTGCCTTTTCTGTCTTCTATTGTGCCCATCTTTGCATGAAATGGTGCCCTGATATCCCCAATTTTCTTGAAGAGCTTTCTAGTCTTTCCTATTGTATTGTTTTCCTCTATTTCTTTGCACTGTTCATTTAAGAAGGTCTTCTTATCTCTCCTTGCTATTCTCTGGAACTCTGCATTCAGTTGGGTATATTTTCCCTTTCTCCTTTGCCTTTCACTTAGACACAGTGCCTGAAGAACTATGGACAGAGGTTCATAACATTGTACAGAGGCGGTAACAAAACCATTCCAAAGAAAAAGAAATGCAAGGAGGCAAAGTCATTTCTGAGGGGTCTTTCCAAATAGCTGAGGAATGAAAACGGATAGTAAGAGAAAGCTTATTTTATTTTTAAATTTTTAATAATTTTATTTATTTTTGGCTGTGCTGGGTCTACATTGCTGCACAGGATTTTCTTTAGTTGCAGAGAGCAGGGGTTATTCTCTAGTTGTGGTGCGTGGGCTACTCATGTAGTAGCTTCTTTTGTTTCAGAACATGAACTCTATGGAGCTTCAGTTCAGTTCAGTCACTTAGTCATGTCTGACTCTTTGCGACCCCATGGCATCACATGGTGAGGCCTCCCTGTCCCTCACCAACTCCCAGAGCTTACACAAACTCATATCCATTGAGTCAGTGATGCTATCCAACCATCTCATCCTCTGTCATTCCCTTCTCCTCCAACCTTCAATCTTTCCCAGCCTCAGGGTCTTTTCCAATGAGTTGGTTCTTCGCATAAGGTGGCCAAAGTATTGGAGTTTCAGCTTCAACATCAGTCCTTCCAATGAATAGTCAAGGTTGATTTCCTTTAGGATGGATTGGTTGGATCTCCTTGCAGTCCAAGGGACTCTCAAGAGTCTTCTCCAATACCACACTTCAAAAGCATCAATTCTTCGGTGCTCTTTATAGTCCAACTCTCACATCCATACATGACTACTGGAAAAACCATAGCTTTGACTAGACAGACCTTTGTTAGTAATGTCTCTGCTTTTTAATATGCTATCTAGGTTGATCATAACTTTTCTTCCAAGGAGGAAGGGTCTTTTAATTTCATGGCTGCAGTCACCACCTGCAATGATTTTGGAGCCCAAGAAAATAAAGTCTGACACTGTTTCCACTGTTTCCCCATCTATTTGCCATGAAGTGATGGGACTGGATGCCATGATCTTAGTTTTCTGAGTGTTGAGTTTTAAGCTAACTTTTTCACTCTGCTCATCAAGAGGCTTTTTCTTTTTCGCTTTCTACCATAACGGTGGTGCCATCTGTGTATCTGAGGTTATTGATATTTCTCCTGGGAATCTTTTTAGTAGTAGCACGTGGCCTTTGATCACAGGCTCAATCATTGTGGTAAACAGGCTCAGTTGCTCTGTGGCATGTGGGATCATCCTGGATCAGGGCTTGAACCTGTGTCTCCTGCACTGGCAGTACGATTCCCTACCACTGAGCCACCAGGGATGCCCCAGAAAAATCTAGTTTTAAAAGGTTCATTCCTATTGGGAAAGGAAGGAGACATGGGTTGTATGGTGACAAGGAAAAATAGTCTCTTAGAAGTGAATGAAAAATGATACTTTGGCTTGCTGTGATTTTTCACAGAATGTCAATTAAGGAAGCGACAACATAATAATTTTAACTAAATACAATCAGGATGGTCAGGCAATAATAAAGTAGATAGTAAGATCTTCCCAGGTGGCTCCATGGTAAAGAATACACCTGCCATTGTTGGAAATACAGGTTCAATTCCTGGGTCAGGAAGATCCCCTGGAGAAGGAAATGGCAACCCACTCCACTGTTCTTGCCTGGAAAATACCATGGACAGAGCCTGGTAGGCTACAGTCCACAGCATCACAAAAGAGTCAGACAGGACTTAACGACTAAACAACAGTAGTAAGTAAAAATAAAAATAATACCTATCACTTTTTGGAAGCTCAATGTATGACAGGTATTGCATTAAGTGCCATATGTATACAATAATAATAATAAGCCTGCCAACTCAGGTGTTACCATTATTCCCCCTTGTAACTGGGAGACTTAGAGCCAGATTATGTAATTTTGAAAGTCACACCAGTTGTAGTAGAAGAACCCCGCTGATTGCCTTCCTCCTCACTTTGCTGCTGCTGCTGCGAAGTCGCTTCAGTTATGTCCGACTCTGTGAGACCCCAGAGACGGCAGCCCACCAGGCTCCCCCATCCCTGGGATTCTCCAGGCAAGAACACTAGAGTGGGTTGCCATTTCCTTTTCCAATGCATGAAAGTGAAAAGTAAAAGTGAAGTCACTCAGTCATGTCCGACTCTTAGCGACCCCATGGACTACAGCCTACCAGGCTCCTCCATCCATAGGATTTTCCAGGCAAGAGTACTGGAGTGGGGTGCCATTGCCTTCTCTGATGACTTGCTATTTACCTAGAATACTTGCATCCTATTCAGCTGAACAACATATTACTGAGCTCCCACTATTTCTTGTTCTTTCCCAAAGCTAAGCTGTGTTGTTTTTACCTCCTCATGAGCCACTGATGATGAACAACTTGTATGGTCAGGCAGGGAATCATTTAAGATCAGATTATTGAGGATTGTTTCCTATGGAAACAAACCTTTTCCATATGCGGGCCTTGATTGATGGCAATTACAGAAACATAAATTTGGATGCTCTTTTCCACTTATAGTCATTGACTGCAAGAGCAGCTCTAACCTCATCTTTGCTTTGAAGCTATGCTTCTTGGCATCGGGGGTCAACTTTGGTGTGAAAAGATGACTCCTCAATTCCTGGGGAGTTAAAGGGTGTGCAACCATTTCTCCCGTTTCAGTTTATACCTGGATAGATAGCCCCAAACTGCTTCTTAGAAGTATGTTAGGATATAGCCTGGAGTGAAAACTTGTCCAAATAGTTGACAAAAATATTGTACATCCCTCTGATAAGAGAATCTAAATTTAATAAGCTCTGTATGCAAGGTGTCAGCTGAGAGACAAACCTGTGTGCCTTCCAGATAATCTTTCTCACAAGCTAGCAGTGATTCCTCAACAGGTCTCTCGTAGGCAACCTCTGCAGGTACTTGGCATTAGAGAATAGAATGTTTCTCTTGTCAGCAAGATCAGATAAAACAGTGAGGTGGTGAGAATGGGATAATACAGGCTTAGTCCTATGACTTTTAGATTTTGTAGAGTTTGCCCTTGTCCCTTGTGTGGTGATGATGGTCTTGTGATCTTTCAAACTCTCTATCTAGAACATGAGAAATAGGTCATTTTTAGTTTCTGATCCCACAAGTTTATCTGGGGTTCACTTGAAATTATCCACATTTATCTCATCTTTATCTAGATCTATCTCCATAAAATCCAGAGAGTCTTTATATGGCCTGGCTAGGTGGAGGGCAAGGCAGTGTGAGTCAAGGAAAAGGTGTTTTCACTCAAGACACATCTTAAAGTCCAGACTAGGGGTTCTCAAGTGGAAACATGAGAACTATATTACCAACATATGATGAGTAATTTTTAAGTTAAATTTGCCTTTATTCAAAAAAGGAAATGTGTCATATGTAAACTGGAGTGCCTGTTTGTGTGGTTTTTTCCTTTCAAAAATCCCAAGTGGTTTCCAGCACTTGAAACTTGCCCGTTCCAGCTCTTTATAGTCCTCACTGTTTATTTTTGTCTCTTCAACATGATCCTGTGTGTCAGTTGCTAATTACCATCACACACACACCCTGAAAATCTTTTCATAGTCTAAAAGTATGAGAATCTAAAATTTTGGCTGTAATTTCAATAAAGCTGGATTCTTTATGATTGTGGCCCATGTTATGTTGAATTTCCATAAGGAATGAAATGATTGGTAAAGAACTGATCAAGAATGGGCAGAGAATGAACAAGTGATGTTAAGCCTTATTGTATATATTTTAACAGGCCTATGAGATACTCATTGATAACAAAACAGTGACTCAGTGGTTTTAACTCTAAACTACAACAATGGAAATCAATAATTGCTAAAATGTCTTTCGATTTTTTTCTTTGACGGGACAGGGACTAAGAACGTGTGAGAAATCTCTGAAACTCTTATTTCCTAGACTTTGGTGCAGCTCCTTTCTTCATCTCCTGCAGCTCTGCTCTGGTATCATCAGCGAGGCCTTTTCTACAAAGCTATTTACTCCTCAGCAATCTCTTTCCCCTTTCTCTGCTTTATTTTTTCTTCAAAACCTATCACCTTTTAAAATAGTAACATAATAAAAAGGGTTTTTTTTTGTGTGTGTGTATGTTTATTATTCTCCCATCTTAACTATAATGTAATTTCTATAAAGGCACAAATTTATGTTTGTTTGGTTCACTCTCATGACCTAAAAGAGTGCCTTAATCTGTATATTTTGAATGGATAGTTGCTGAATGAAGAATCATCGTTAAGAATGGATAAAGAATGTGTGCCTCCATTTCAACTGATAATCTAATTTTTTTCAAAGCAGATGTTTCTAAGATTTGAGAGTTGTGAACTATTTAAAAACAAATTAAATCCATTTTTTGCTGAGTTTTTTTTTTAAACCATAGTGTCTTTCATTGTTTAAGATGAAATAAAGGTTACTTAATGGAGATTGCTCAAGATTTTACTTCTCTTGTCACATTTTTTAATGTGACATTTTTCAATGTGACATTTTTCCAGAGGGCATTTATATAGCCTTTTTAATCAGAAAAAAATCCGTGAATTATGTATTTAGGTGATTATTATTATTGTTTGAAATTTGTAATATCTGGACTAAGGAGAGTTCTTGAAAGCTGTTAACAAAGAAGACATCTCCTGTTACTAATTCAGAGTCCTCTGGAATCTCAATGTTTCCCATAATGGCATGCTTTCCTGCTGTGTAAATATCAGGGCCAAAGAGTGAAATGTCTAAATTCAGAAAGCATCTAGGAAAATATATCCTAAAATATTATTATAAGCAGAAGTAAGCTAGTTGGAATGAAAAGGAAATGGCACATTTAAACTTTTATTCCTTCTTACTTAATGCAGAACTTTTGTTATTTTTCTATCTCAGTTAATTTTGGCATGCATTTATTTTATTTTTATGTATGTAATGTTACTGAGAACATTGGTTAAGATTTGTTCTGATTTTCAGGACTTTTTTAAACTATATTTTATTAAACCAAGAGAATATTTAAGATAACATGTGATAATTAATACGAAATTCCTTTAGAGGGGACACTAAGGTGATTTAAAAATTGTCTTAACAGTTTTATGAGATATATGTGGAGCAAATGGCTCACTTCAGTTTAATGCACTGAAGTTGAATTTTTATCTCCATTCACCATATGCTGTATTTTAGCTTTTTTTGTACATATTTTCTGTGACCCACATCCCATTGAAGTAGCTGGGCAAATTTGAGAATGTGATAATTTAGGCATAGAATCTTTACAAAGATATGGCAGGAGGCTTGGATCTCTCAGCAGTGTTTATCTTTTTCTGTCCTACTTCACTTAGCATAAAGCCCTGAAGGTCCATCTATGGTGTCACAAATGTCGATTTCCTTCTTTCTTATTCTTGAGTAATATTCTGTGTGTTTGTGTGTGTGCGCGCACACACCTGCACACACACACACACACACACAACTTCTTTATCCATCTGTCCATTGATGGATACTTGGGTTGCTTCCATGTCTTGGCTATTATAAAGAATGCTGTGATAGGAGTATAGATATCTTTTCAAGTTAGTATTTTCATTTCTTTGAGATAAATATACAGAAATATAATTGCTGGATTAAGGGTAGTTCTAGTCTTAATTTTTAAAGGAATTTCCGTATTGTTTTCCATAATGACTGCACCAATTTGCATTCCCACCAACAGTGAAGAAGGGCTCTATATTCTCCATATCCTTGTCAACACTTGTTATTTCATATCATTTTGATAATAGCTATTCTAAAGATCAAGAGGTGATATTATTGTGGTTTTGATTGCCATTTCCCTGATAATTAGTGATACTGAATACCTTTTCATATACCTGTTAGTCATCTTTATGTCTTATATATCTACTCAGTTCTGCCTGTTTTTAAATTGTATTGTTTTTGCTATTGAATTGTATGAGTTCTTTATATATTTTGAATATTAAACTCTTATCAGATATATGGCTTGCAAATATTTGCTCCATTTTTATAGGCTATCTTTCCATTTTATTGATGGTTCCAGTTTGCTGTGCAGAAGCTTTTTAGTTGATGTAGTCCCGCTTGTTTATTTTTGCTTTTGCTTTATTGATTTGAGTAAAATCAGTAAATTCTAATCATGAAAGTGGAGCTGTCATATTCACATTATATTTATCCAAATTCAACTATATGTATTAGTATAAAGAATCTATAATCACCTATAACAATATGAACTTTATATATTAGCTAATTACTTTAGCTTTATTTGGTGCTGGCCAGAAAACCAGAACCAATTAAATTCTGTATTGGAGAGAGAGAGTGCACAGTGTACTCACATAGTGTAGTTTATGGTGATTTAATGGGCTATTAAACATAATTTTTACAACATGCAATATTCTCCTTTGTACTTATTTTAAAACATAACCTATGTTAGAGATGATTTTACTGTGGTATTAATATAAGTGTTTTTCTATGAAGTATATTAATTTTGCATAATAAACTCGAATACATTAGCTTTGTACCTACTCTTAACATTCTGCAAAAAGCTTTAGCTAGTACAGAACTGGATTTTTTATGGTGATATGCTTATAAGTCTGTTATTTCCTAGATTGTTCATGTTTATATAGTTTAAAATATACTCATATTTTATTCATGTGCATACACATTGTTATAAATGATAGTTACTACTCCCCCAACTCCAGAAACTGCAAGGAACCTGAAATATGCATTCTACATTTATAATGAAAACAACAACACAATATCAATTTAAAAGTGACTTGCCCTGGATTACTCATAAAACAGAAAAACTTGCCATAGAAATGCTTTGAAAGCCTTGGAAGAAATGTGCCATCAAAATGCAAATATGTTTTCACTTAAAAAGAAAAAAATTCTTTCTGGAAACTGGTTTACATAGGATTTGGAGTTAACATTCCAGTATTTCAACTGATTGAAACCATTGGCTATTTTATTTACCAATGTTCTTTGGACTTAGTACCATCTGCTGTTCATTGTTAGAGCATGCAAACTTCTTGGGATTATATATCCTCCAGCAGATTTCTTTGTTATGGTCCATTTTTGTAGGCTGTTGGTTCAACTTTTCTTGGTAGCTCCAGTATTTTTTGCTAAAATCTATGTTTTGGTGTATTTCTTCTATGACCTGAATTACAAATTCCTAATTTCCAGAAGAAATAACAAAGCATAGGTAAGTTGTAATAGCTTATTCTGACCTTGTTAACCACATTTAACTTTTTTGCTTTTGATAACTACATTAATTTATCGTCCTCTCATTTTTACTTCTTCCTTGAACTAAAATCATTTCACTTACGTTATTACCTAAGGTATTGTTAGGCAGTACTTTACTCCATCAGTTACTTAGTTGCTAAGTCGTGTCCGACTCTTTTCAACCCATGGACTATGGCCCACCAGGCTCTCTGTCCATGAAGTTCTGCAGGCAAGAATACTGGAGTGGGTTGCCCTTCCCTTCTCCAGGGGATCTTCCTGACCCAGGGTTCAAAACCTGGGCCTCCTTCATTATACTAAATATAGTCCTTCCTGATCTGTTGCTTATTGTCATGGATTGATGGTGTCTCTCCTGTTACTGCTCAAAAAAGACTCACTGGAGTCTTAACTCCCAGTATCTTAGAATGTGACCTTATTTGGAGATAGGTTCTTTACAGAGGTAATCAAATCTCCAGAGGCTAGGAGAAAGTCCTGGAACAGATTTTTCTTTAGTGCCTGGAGAGGGAGCATGGCCCTGTTGACACGTTGATCCCCTATTTCTAGCCTCTAAAACATTGAGAATAAATTTATAAGTCACTCAGTAAGTAGTACTTTACTATGGCCGCCTTAACAAACTAACATTTACTCACTAATCTTATTGCCCATTGTATTACTTCGTGTCTTCTGTGTGCCCAAACTTTCCTGATTATTTGCGTTTTTATTATTTATCATGGGCTGTCCTTCTCACACATCAGTATATTCAAAATTTATTGTTGTTTAGTCGCTAAGTTGTGTCTGACTCTTTTGCAAATCCATGGACTGTAGCCCACCAGGCTCCTCTGTCCATGGGATTCGTCAGGCAAAAATACTGGAAAATACTGCTTCCCATTTCATTCCCCAGGGGATCTTCCTGACCCAGGGATTGAACCCTCATCTCCTGCTTGACAGGCAGATTCCTTACCACTAAGCCACCTGGGAAGCCATATTCAAAATTTACCTTTTATTTAAGATCCTATATTTCAAATGCAAGATTGTTTATGAAAACCTCATAAACAATAAACTTCTGATAAAATTAGGTATGTTTTCTCCTTGATGTCCCATATTGAGATCCTTGGCTTAATCCCAAATGGCTAGCTAGAGATTGTTTTCATCACCATAGTAGATATCTTGGACCCATGTATTCTGGAAAGATTTGTTAAATGTGATACTGGAAGAAGACATGAGATATGCACGTGGAAACTGATACATACAGGGAGTAAGAAGTCCACATTTATGGTGCAATGAGTGGGAAAGTTCTCCCTATTTAAACCAAGCTCAGTTTTTGGAAATTTCCCCAGAGGCCCGAGGACAGTTTCTTCTTTATTTTACTTATCCTGGCTCTTCCCAGGTAGCAAAACCACTGCAAAACTGTTCTTTTATGTTTTGGGGGTGCAGTAATGACTTAGCGATTAAACCACCACCATGATCTAATTTATTTTCTCCACGTCAGTTTTTCCATCTCCATTCAAATAGAATGATCTATATGTGTTTGATTGTGCAGTGAGTCATCTGTTGATTGATTTTGGGGTTTTGTATTATTGTAACTCCTGATGACTGAGGGTACCAGTTTGATCCCTGATGAGGTGGGTAAGGGGCTTCCTGGTTGGCTCAAGTAGTAAAGAATCTGCCTGCTGACGCAGGAGACACAAGTTCGATCCCTGGGTCAGGAAGATCCCCTGGTGGAGGAAATGGCAACCCCCTCCAGTATTCTTGCCTGGAAAATTCCTGTGTACAGAGAAGCCCGGTGGGCTGCACGTAGGGAGCAAAGATCCCACAAGTCTCATGGCTGAAACACCAAAACATAATAGAAGTAATATCAATATTGTAACAAATTCAATAAAGACTGTAAGCACACCTGCAAATAAAAAAGACTTTAAAAATGGCTTTCTTATTTTTATATTTTCTTTTTTTTTAGTTTAAATTTTTTTTTATTTTTTTAACTTTAAAATCTTTAATTTTTATATTTTCTTACATCTTTTTTTTTTTTTTTTTAGTGTATGTACTACTGAAGTGGGCACATATCAATTTTTAAATAGCCAATTGATTATTGTGGTAACATTGGCTTATAACATGTATGTTTCATGTGTAGAATATTATATTTCTACTTCTGTATACACTAAAGTGTGCTACCTGATAAAAGTTTAGTTTTCATTCATTAACGTGCAATCGACTCCTTTTACCCATTTCACCCTCTTCCCACATTCCTTGCACTGTGGTAACCACTACTTTATTCTCTGTACCTAAGTATTTGTTTCAGTCTTGTTTTACTTTTATGTTCCACATATGAGTGAAATTATATGGTATTTTTCTGCCTTCATCTAACTTATCTCACTTAGCATAATACGATCAAGGTCCACGCATGTCACAAATGGCAAAAGTTTATTTTTCTTAGCTGAGTTGTGTTGCTATGTGTCTGTGTGTACAAAATCTTATCCACTCATTGGACTGCTTTCCTATCTTGGCTGTTGTAAGTAATGTGCAATTCACATAAAGGTATATGTACCTATTTGAATTAGTTTTTTGGTATTCTTCAGATAAATACCCAGAAGTGGAACAGCTGAATCATATAATAGTTCCATTCTTAATTTTTTGAGGAATCTCCATACTGTTCTAATCAATTACAATAAGAAGCAAATCAGTACAGCTATGTTTTCTGACTTGTTTCTTATTGTAATTAGTAAGAACTTACAGAAAAAATAAATAAAGATCAGAATAGGAATCCTTATTAATTCCTTTTTGAATGGAAATTTCTATTAACTGTTGCATTAAGCACCAGTAAGTGTGAAAATTTTATTGATTGTCTTTTTCACCATCTCATGAAATGATTATGAAGTAGATTTCTTTTTATCAATAGGTTCTTTTGGCTTCACATTTGGGTCAATTTTAGTAATAAATATTAGCAAATCAGTTTTTCTATCCTTTACTATAATTTCTAATTTTAATCATAGAAATTATTGTAATAAAAAATTCTATTTTATAGAATTATTGTAATCTAATAATTTAATTAATCCTTAATTAAATAGAAATTTGTTTCTAGATATGTTTCTACACATCTAAAACTGTATAAATATATATTACTACTTCTGTTGCTTAATAGATTTATGGTTTTTAAAATTTTATTTTATGTTTTTGAAGTGTGGAAGTCGCTCAGTCGTATTTGACTCTTTGCCGCTCCATGGCCTATACAGTCCGTGGAATTCTCCAGGTCAGAATACTGGAGTGGGTAGCTTATCACTTCTCCAGGGGATGTTCCTAACCCCACACTGCAGGCAGATTCTTTACCAGCTGAGCCACGAGGGAAGCCCACAAATCCTGGAGTGGGTAGTCTGTCCACAGTGGATCTTCCTAATGCAGGAACTGAACTGCGGTCTCCTGCGTTGCAGGTAGATTCTTTACCAGCTGAGCTGCTAGGGAAGCCCTTTATGTGTTTATCCTTATATATATCCTTATATATTGCTATTTATGTTACTTAATAGATATGTGTTTTTATTTTTTTAATGCTTTTATCCTTATACTTTTTTCTTCCTAAATTCTTTGCATTTTGTTATTCAAAATGTTTTTTCATTGAGATATAATTGACATACAACAATGTATTCATTTCAGATGTACAAAAAATGATTTGATATTTGTATATATTGCAGAATGATACAGTGTCTGGATAACATGCATCATCATCTATTCTCTTAGCAACTTTCATACATACATTAACTATAGTCATAGTGTACATTACATACTCATGACATGCATTCTATAACTGTGAGTGTGTATCCTTTGACCACCTTTACTCACTTTGTCCATCCTCCCAACCTCTGGTGCCACTGTTTCCTCTGTCCATATGAACTCCAGTTTTCTTTTCTTGTTTTAGGTTCCACATAGAAGTGAGATCATACGGTATTTGTATTTTTTTCCTCTTATTTCACTTAACATAAGTCCCTCAAAGTCCATCCATGTTGTCACAAATGGCAAAATTTCCTTCCTTTTATGGCTGAATAATATTCCATTGCTTATACATACATATAAAATGTCTTTATCCATCCATCTGTCTGCAGCCACTTAGGGTAATTCTTGTCTTGACTATTATAAATAATGCTGCAGTGAACATGGAGGAATAGATATTTTTTCTAGTAAGTAATTCTGTCCCCTTCAGATAAATACCCAGAAGTGGAATAGCTGTATCATATGGTAGATCTATTTTTAATTTTTTTAAAAAATTCTATACTGTTTTCCATTGTAACTACACCAATTTACATTCCCAGGACACAAGCATTCCCCTTTCTCTGCATCCTTGGCAACTCTTGTTATTTCTTATCTTTTCAATAATATCCATTCTAACAGGTATAAGATGCAGTCTCATTGTGGTTTTGATTTGCATTTTTCTGATGATTAGCATATGAGATGAGTGCAATGGTGTGGTAGTTTGAGCATTCTTTGGCATTGCCTTTCTTTGGGATTGGAATGAAAACTGACCTTTTCCAGTTCTGTGGCCACTGCTGAATTTTCCAAATTTGCTGGCATCTTGAGTGCAGCACTTTCACAGCATCATCTTTCAGGATTTGAAACAGTTCAACTGGAATTCCATTACCTCCACTAGCTTTGTTCATAGTGATGCTTTCTAAGGCCCACTTGACTTCACATTCCAGGATGTCTGGCTCTAGACTAGTGATCACATCATCATGATTATCTGGGTCATGAAGATCTTTTTTGTGCAGTTCTTCCATGTATTCTTGCCACCTCTTCTTAATATCTTCTGCTTCTGTTAGGTCCATACCATTTCTGTCCTTTATCGAGCCCATCTTTGCATGAAATGTTCCCTTGGTATCTCTAATTTTCTTGAAGAGATCTCTAGTCATTCCCATTCTGTTCTTTTCCTCTATTTCTTTGCATTGATCGCTGAAGAAGGCTTTCTTATCTCTTCTTGCTATTCTTTGGAACTCTGCATTCAGATGCTTATATCTTTCCTTTTCTCCTTCCGTCTAGTCAAGGCTATGTTTTTTCTGTGGTCATGTATGGATGTGAGAGTTGAACTGTGAAGAAGGCTGAGTGCTGAAGAATTGATGCTTTTGAACTGTGGTGTTGGAGAAGACTCTTGAGAGTCCGGACTGCAAGGAGATCCAACCAGTCCATTCTGAAGGAGATCAACCCTGGGATTTCTTTGGAAGGAATGATGCTAAAGCTGAAGCTCCAGTACTTTGGCCACCTCATGTGAAGAGTTGACTCATTGGAAAAGACTCTGATGCTGGGAGGGATTGGGGGCAGGAGAAGAAGGGGACGACTGAGGATGACATGGCTGGATGGCATCACTGACTCAATGGACGTGAGTCTGAGTAAACTCCGGGAGTTGGTGATGGACAGGGAGGCCTGGTGTGCTGCGATTCATGAGGTCGCAAAGAGTCGGACACAACTGAGTGACTGAACTGAACTGAACTGATGATTAGCAATGTTGAATACCTTTTCATGTATCTGTTGACCATAAGTACAATTTCTTTGGAAAAATGTCTTAATCATATCCTCTATCCATTTTTACATCAATATTTTCTGTGGTTTTGTTTGTTCTACTATTGAATGAGTTTTTTAAAACTCATTTTGGATATTAACCCACTATCAAATATATGATTTGCAAATATTTTTATCCCTTTCAATATGTTGCCTTTTCACTTTGTGGGTGGTTTCTTTTGTTGTGTAGAGCTTTTTAATTTGATATGGTCCCACATGTTGTTCATTTTTCTTGCCTTTACTTCTGTTGTCAAATAGAAAAAGTTGTTGCTAAAGACAGTTAGATAGTTTATCACCTTAGTTTTCTTCTAATTTTATGATTTCAGGTCATTGTTCAAGTCTTTAAATCATTTTTAGCTAGTTTTTGTTTGTATGGTCTGCTGCTGCTGCTGCTGCTAAGTCACATCTGTCATGTCTTACTCTGTGCAACCCCATGGATAGCAGCCCACCAGGCTCCTCTGTCCTGGGATTCTCCAGGCAAGAACACTGGAGTGGATTGCTATTTCCTTCTCCAGTGCATGAAAGTGAAAAGTGAAGGTTAAGTTGCTTAGTCATGTCTGACTCTTCGCGACCCCATGGGCTGTAGCCTACCAGGCTCCTCTGTCAATGGGATTTCCCAGGCAAGAGTATTGGAGTGGGGTGCCATTGCCTTCTCCAAAGATAATGGTCTAGTTTCTTTCTTTTGCATGTGACTGGTTCTCACCACCATTTATTGAGACTGTCCATTTAATGTTTTATATTTGAAGCTATGTTGTCATAAATTCATTGACTAATTTGTGGATTTATTTCCTGTTCTATTGCTTATTGTCTTTATTTTAACACCAAAACCATACTGTTTTGATTACTATAGCTTTGTAATGTAATATAGTTTGAAATCGGGAAGTGTGGTGACCCCAGCTTTATTCTTCTTTCTCAAGATTGTGTTCACTAATCAGGGTGTTTTGTGGTTCCATACAACTTTTAGGTTGTTTTGTTCTACTCTTTTGAAAAATGTCATTGAAGTTTTTATGGGAATTACATAAAATTGTAGGTTAGTTTGGGCAGTATGAATGTTTTAACAATATTAATTCTTCTAATCCATGAACATGAAATATCTTTTTGTTTTTTTTCTTCAGTTTCTTTCATCAGGGTCTTAAAGTTTTCTGTGTACATGTCTTTCACCATCTTGGTTACATTTCTTCCTTGTGTTTTTTTTTTTTTTTGATGCAATTGTAAATAGGATTGTTTTCTTAATTTCTCTTTTTAATAGTTTGTTATTAGTGTGAAGAAATGCAACAGAGTTTTGTATACTGATGCTGTATGCAGCAACTTTACTGAATTCTTTTATTATAATATAAATTTTTGGTAGAATTTCAGATTTTTTAATATATCATTGGCAAATAGTGACAATTTTACTTCTTTTCAATTTGAATATCTTTTATTTTGCATATTTATTTAGCCTAATTGCTCTGTCTAGGACTTCCAATAGTATGTTGAATAAGTGGCAAGAATAGGCATCCTTGTCTTGTTCCTTATCTTAGAGAGAAACTTTCAGCTTTTCAGTATTGTGTGTGATGTTAGCTGTGGGTTTATTATATATGGCTTTAATATGTCGAAGTGCATTATCTCTGTACCCACCTTGTTGAGAGCTATTATTATAAATGGATGTTTAATTTTGTCAGATGCTTTTTATGCATCTGTTGGACAATCATATGATTCTTTCTTCAGTTTGTTAATGTGGTGTATCATATTAACTGATTTGCTGATGTTGAACCATCCATGAATCCCTTGAATAAATCCCATTTGATCATGGTGTAGGATGCTTTTAACATATTACTGAATTCAGTTTGTTAATATTTTTTTGAGGAGTTTTGCATCTACATTCATCAGGGATATTTGTCTATAATTTTCTTGTGGCATCTTTAACTGGTTTTGGTATCAGAGTAATGTTGGTTTTGTAAAGTGAATTCAAGAGTGTTCCCTCCTCTTCTGTTGAGAAAGGTTGGTAATAATTCTTCTTTATTTTTTATTTATTTTTTTATATGAAAAAATAGGTACTTTTATTTTTAGCTGCTCTTTTTAAAGAGTCAGTTTATTGAGTCATGCATAGACAACCTAAGTATTTAATTTAGACAATTACCAGCTGATTCCCAGATATTTTGTATATACACTATGAAAGGCAGAAAGACACCAATACAGAAGGTAGAGACTTCTGTTTCTGTAGGCAAAACTGTGATCTAGGCAGTTCTTGTAAGAACTGGGAGCTGGGAAAAACAGCTCCCTATAAGTGCCTGGTGGTGGACACTGGATACTGCTGCCAGCTTATCCTTAAAGAAAAACAGGGAAAAAAAGATTCTTCAACTTAAGCAGACTCCGGAGGTTTGAGGGAAGGATTTTTATTTTATCATTATTTTTTAATTTTTATTTTTAGTTTATTTTGCTTTACAATACTGTATTGGTTTTGCCATACATTGACATGAATCAGCCACGGGTGTACATGAGTTCCCAATCCGGAACCCCCCTCCCACCTCCCACCCCATATCATCTCTCTTGGTTTGGTAGAATTCATCAGTAAAGTCTTCCACTTCTGGACTTTTGTTTGTTGTGTGCTTTTATGATTCAGTTTCCTTAGCAGTAATAAATTTGTTCAGATATTAAATTTTTACATGCTTCAGTCATAGTGGATTGTGTGTTTCTAGGAATTTTCCCATTTCTTCTAGCTGATCCAATTTGTTGGTATATAATTGTTCACAGTAGTCGTTTATGATCCTTGGTTTCTTTGTATTGCTTGCAATGTCTTCTCTTTCAATTCTTATTTTGTTTGAGTCCTTTCTCTCTCTCTCATTTCTGCGCCCCCCTTGAGATTAGCTGATGTTTTGTCAATGTTATTTATCTTAACAAAAAATCAGCTCTTTATAGCATTGATTTTTTAAAATTTTAGTCTCTATTTCATATATTTCCTTTCTGATCTTTGTTATTTCTTTTCTTCTGCAAGCATATCTCAAGAGATTTTGTGAATTTGGTTTCAGACCACTGTGATAAAGAGAATATCACAATAAAGTGAGTCACGTGAATTTTGGGGTTTCCCAGGGCATGTGGAAGTTATGTTTGCACTATATCTTAGTCTAGTAAGTGTTCAATAGCATTATGTTTAACAAAAACAAAGTATATATCTTAAATAAAAATACTCTATTGTTAAAAATGTTTAATGTCATCTGAGCCTTCAGCAGGCTATAATCTTTTGCTGGTAGGGGTTTAAAATATTTCGATTACTAAAATGTGACAAAGAGACATAAAGTGAACAAATACTTTTAGGAAAATGGCACCAGATATACCTGCTTAGTGCAAGATTGCCGCAAATCTTTAAATAATAAAAAACACAATACCCATGAAGTTCAATAAAGTGAAGCTAAATAAAATGAGCTGTGCCTATACTACCTTTGTGCTTTAATTGTTTTGTTTTTTTTTTTTAGTTCCTTGAAGTATAAATTTAAGTTTTTTATTTGAGATTTTTCTTGTTCCTTGATCTAGGCATTATCCCAGGAATTTTCATCTTAGAATGGCTTTGACACATCTCATAAGTTCTGGTATGTTGCATTTATATTTTCATTTATTCCAAGGTTTTTTGAATTTCTCTTTTGATTTCTTCTTTGACCTTTTATTTAGTAGCACGTTTAATCTCCATGAATTTATAAACATTCCCCTTTTCTTCTTGTGATTGAATTTTTGTTTCATACTAATGTGGCCAAAAGGATGCTTGACTAGGATTTCAGTTTTCTTAAATTTATTAAAACTTCTGTTGTGGCCTAACTTATGATCTCTCCTGGAGAAAGTTCCATGTGCCCTTGAGAAGAATGTATATTCTCTTGCTTTTGTATGAAAGGTTCTGAATATGTCTATTAAGTTCTTCTGATCTAACATGTTGTTTAAAGCCAGTGTTTCCTCATTGATTTTCTGACTGGATCATCTACCCATTAGTTAAAGTGTGGTATTAAAGTCTCTTACTATTATTGTACTATCTATTTTCCCTTTAGATCTGTTTATATGTGCTTTATATATTTAGATGCTCCTATGTTGGGTGGACTTCCCAGGTGGCACTTGTGGTAAAGAACCTATCTGCCAGTGCAGAAAACATAAGAGATGCAGGTTCAATCCCCAGGTCAGAAGTATACCGTGGAGGAGCACATGGCAACCACTCCAATATTCTTGCCTGGAGAATCCCACAGACAGAGGAGCCTGGCAGGCTGTAGGCCATAAGGCCGTGAAGAGTCAGCATAATTTATAAATGTTATATCCCCTTCTTGAACTGAGCCCTTTATCATCATGTAATGACCTTCTTTGTGTCTTATAAAGTCTTTATCTTAAAGTCTATTGTGTCTAATACAAGCATGCTGCCCCAGATTTCTATTGGTTTCCATTTGCATGGAATACCTCGTCCCATACCTTTATTTTTAGTCTGTATGTGTCCCTATATCTAAGATCTTCTGTAGGCATCATATAGATGGTTCCTGATTTTTATCCGTTTAGCTACTCTAGGTCTTTTGATTTGAAATTTTAGTTCATTTACAGTTAGCAATTATTGATATGTATGTACTTACCGCCATTTGTTCATTGATTTCTGACTGTTTTGTAGTTTCTCTTTCTTCTCTAGCTCTATTCCTTTTGATGCTGCTGCTTTATAGTGGTGTGCTTAGCATGCTTTTTTTGTGTATATACTATAGAGCTTTGCCTTATGGTTATCATGAGGCTCACATAAAACAATTTATAACAGCCTATTTTAAGTTAATAGCAACTTAAGCTGGAATGCATCCCAAAGCTCTATATATTTACCCCTACACACATTTTGTTTTTAATGCCTTAATTTATGTATTTTTATATTGTGTATCATTAACTAATCACTATGGTCGTATATACTACTTTTGTCTGTTAACCTTCACACTAGCAATATAAGTGATTAATGTACTACTTTACAACATGAGATTATTCTAAATTATTCTGAATTTTACTATATATTTACCATTATCAGTGAGATTTATACTTTCATGTATTTTGCTTTAGTAAGCGCATTTCATTTCTGCTTAAAAAATTTCCCTTAACATTTCTTGTAAGGCTGGTCTAGTGCTTTAGCTTTTGCTTGTCTGGAAAACTCTCTCCTTCAATTCTTCATGACAAATTTATTCTTTTTATAGGCAGTTATGTGTAAGTCTCTTGTTTTATTTCTTTTTAGTAGTTAATGAAGTTTGGGATACAAACTTACTTTTACTATACCTTGGTCAATCTATGCCATTTAATATGTAGTGTTTTTATTATTTTATAAATTGTTTTCAGCTGTTTCAGATTTTCTCTGTTTTTCTGGTCAGAACATTAATTTTTAGTTCCCATGGTTGGGATATTTTGCTTTATTTTGTTGTGTTTTACTGTTTACCTTTTTTACATTATGGAGAATTATAAATTTTAAGGCTTTATTTAAGGTTGAAGAGATGATCAATTTTAGAAAACGTCCCTTGACAAAATATGAAAGTCTTTCTTTCCTTTGAAGAGTGGAAAGTTAGTTTTATCTTTTTATTTAATTTTATTTATCTGAGCAAAACCTTATACTTTTTTCTCGTCTTGTCTGTGTACTTGCTCTGTTAAAGGCTGAAAATTGTCTGTTAAGATCTCTCACTATAATATTTTCAGTAATTTGTGCTTTTTAGTTGTTTGTGTATGTCTGTCTGAACCTCAGAGGCAAAGTATTGAGTGAACCACACACCTCAGTACACAATGCAGGATCACTGATGGTTCTGTAAGGCCTTCTGCTCTTTTTTTGATTTATACATTTATTCATTTTAATCCTCATCTTCTATTCCACCTATCCCCCTCTTTCATCCCAAACTCAATTTTATCTAATTTTGCAGACGTCCTTTGGATTGTATATATGCTTGTGAAACATGAATTGTTTTATGTACATTGTTGTTTTTAAATTGTTATAAATGGTAATGTAATTTACATCACTTGTTTCTCACTTTTTCATAAAATATTGTGCTGATATGACAGTTTTGCTGTATATGCGGCTTTTAAAGTAGGCTTTGTTCTCAATAGTAGTATGTATGTATCTACCATGTTTATTTCACTTATTCTCTCAACAATGGGCACCCAGGTCACATTCAACTCCCTGAAACAAAGTTGGCATAAATTTCCTTATATATTTCCCCTTATGGACTAGAGGCAAGAGAAGGATGGAAGGATATCAATATACTTAATTTAACAGATTTCTCAGAAGAGTTACACAGTCTGCACTTGCATCAGCAAAGTATGAAGATCCTCAGTTCTCTAATCCCAGCCATTTGACCTTGCTGCTAAGTCGCTTCAGTGGTGTCCAACTCTGTGCGACCCCATAGACGGCAGCCCACCAGGCTCCCTCATCCCTGAGATTCTCCAGGGAAGAACAATGGAGTGGGTTGCCATTTCCTTCTCCAATGCATGAAAGTGAAAAGTGAAAGGGAAGTTGCTCAGTCGTGTCTGACTCTTAGCGACCCCATGGACTGCAGTCCACCAGGCTCCTCCATCCATGGGATTTTTCCAGGCAAGAGTACTGGAGTGGGTTGCCATTGCCTTCTCCATTTGATCTTAGCCAGCTTTATAATTTTTGATAGTCTGAAAGGTATAAAAATGATATCTCATTTTAATTTGTTTCTGATTATTATGTGCTCTGAGCATATATTTAAAAGTTGAGACCTTTTAAATTTCACTTTATATATTTTGTTTGCTTTTACCTTTTGCCTATTTGGTATTGCTATTCTTCTTTTACCTCTTTCATTTGTAAAGCTTCTTTTATAGTCTAGACTAGGGGTCAGCAAATTTTGGTCTCTGGCCCAAATATGACTTACTGCCTATTTTCATACAGCCAACATGCTAAGAATGAAATTTAGATTTTTAAATGATAGGGAAAAAATGAAGGGAATAATAATATTTTATGACACATGAAAATTATATAAAGTCAAAAATTTTAGTGTTGGTAAATAAAGTTGTATTGAGTATAGCCATGCTCATTCATTTATGTATTGTATATTGCTGATTTTATGCTACAATGACAGTGTTTAGAGTTTAGTTCCAACAGAGATTATATGACTCACAAAGCCTAAAATATTTACTAGCTTATCCCTTTATGGAAAAAGTTTGCTGACCTCTCATCTGAGGGAGTCTCTGATTGATTTCAGACATTTTCAATTTTGCCATCATGTTCTCTAGTCAAGAGCCATTATTTTGCTATAATCAACTTGATCAGTTAAAAGTTTTTTCTGATATTCCATGCTTTTAAGATGATGTTTAAAAAGTGCATTTCCACTCCATTATCGCAAATGTCTTTTCTCACATTAGCTATAATTAATTTTGTGATTTAACTTTTACATGTAGATATTTTATAAACCATGACTCCATCTTTGCAAACTGTATTAACAAATGAGCTAATTTGAATTTTTCTCTGTATAGGGAACCAACTTTCCCCAAACCATCTAAAAATTACCTGTTCCTTCTTTTTTATACGTTAATGTATGGTGCCATCTTTATCTTGTATTATGTTCCTGTGGGTTCATGGGTCTGTCTCCAAGCTTTCTCTTTTGATCCAGCTGTCCCTTTGTCTATTTACTGGCTATTATAATAATTGGAAAGGTAAGTGTTCACCTTTGTTTTTTTTTTTTTTTTATGTAGGTCAACTTAGTTATTTCCTCACTTCTATTTGCTCATGTAAATTTTAGAATGTTTGACTTTTAAATATTCCAAATGGATTTTTTAATGCAGTTTATAGATTAAATTGGGGATATCTTTATAATGGTAAGTGGACTTGTCCACAGCACAAAATATATTCCATTTATCCAGGTAATTATTACATACTTTAGTGAAGCTTAACATTTAAAAACATGAAATTTTGTGTGATCTTGATAAAGGTAATTCCCAGTTACCTTCAATTGTTGTTGCTATTGGAAAGATACACTTTCTTATATTTTTTTAGTTGGTTTTTACTGTTAGAGAAAATGCCATTGGTTTTTGTATATTGATTTTGTCTCTGGCAACACTGTTGTACTCTCTTATTTCTATTGTTTTCTGATTTAGTTGGTTTGTCTAGGTAGATGATGATGTTATCTGCAAACAATAACATTTTTATATCTTTCCTTCCACCCTGGTTCCTCCTCATTATCATTGTTTTTGCTGCTGCTATTATTATAACACTTTATAGTATTGGCCAGGAGTTCTGATCCTATATTAAATGACACTGTTGTTGGTGGACATCCACGTTGTTTAAAATGAAGTAACTTTTAACTTTCTTCTGGTTCAACTGGTAAAGAATCCTCCTGCAATGTGGGAGACCTGGGTTTGACACCTGAGTTGTGAAGATCCCCTGGAGAAGGGAAAGGCTACACATTCCAGTATTCTGGCCTGGAGAATTCCATTGACTGTATGGTCCATGGGGTTGCAAAGAGTTGGACACGACTGAGCAACTTCACTCACTTCCAATAAGTGTACTGTTTATCATAGTTGGGTTTTGTGTGTGTGTGTGTGGGGGGGTGAATATAAAATTTAGCAAGTTAAGGTGATTTCCTTCCATCCTAGTTTGTGATTTTGTTCTAATTTGGAAGCTTTTCCGAAATTTGTTGTCTTTTTGAGGCAATCAGGTTATTTCACTCCTTTTTATGTGGCAAAATATATCTGTTATTTTTTTATGAGATATATTCACATATCATAAAATTTTAAGTATATAGTTGGGTGATTTTTAGTATATCTATATATCTGTGAGGGATTCCCAGGTGGTAGTAGTGGTAAAGAATCTGCCTGCTAATGCAAGAGACCTGTGTTTGATCCCTGGGTTGGGAAGATCCCTTGGAGGAGGGCACGGGAACCCACTCCAGTATTCTTGCCTGGAGAATCCCATGGACAGAGGAACCTGGCAGTCTACAGTCCATAGTGTTGCACCGAGTTGGACATGTCTGAAGCGACTTAGTGCACACTCATATATCTGTGAAACTACTACATCAGTCTAATTCTAAAACATTTTAATCACTCCCAAAGGAAACTCTGTGACCTCATTTCCCTGTGCCTCTAGCCCCTGGCGACCATAAAGCTGCTTTCTCCACCTCTATGGATTTACCCATTCTAAGCATTTCATATAAATGAAATCATACAATATATTGTTTGGTATGTCTGTCTTCTTTCACGTAGCATAGTGTCTTCCAGCTTCTTTCATGTAGCATGTATCAGTACTTCATTACTTTTAGAGCTGAATAATATTCCATTGTATAGATATACCATATTCTGTTTATTTATCAGCTGAACATTAGGGTTGTTGCTACTTTTTGGCTTTAATGAAGCATTTGACTACTATAAAGATTTAGATACAAGTTTTTATAAAGTTATATGCTTTTATCTTTCTTAGATAAATACCTATGAGTGGAGCTGCAGAGTTATAAAGTAACGATATTGAATTTCTTAAAGAATGACCAAACTGTTTTTGAAAGCAGCTGCATATTTTTTTCATTCCCATCAGCAGTATATGAGTTTTCACATCTTCACCTGCACTTACTGTTTAGTCTTTTTTTTTTTCTTTATTATAATCACCCTAGTAGGTGGACAGTAGTGTCTAATTGTGGTTTGACTTTCTTTTCACTAATAGTTTTTTTCTTTGTCTTCTTTCAAGAAATGTTTCTTTGCCCATATTTTTATTGGGTAATTTGTCTTGTTAGTGAATTTCAAATATTCCTGCCAATCTGGATGCCTTTTATTTTTTCTTCTTGTCTAATTTCTCTTACTATAGCCTCCAGCACAATGTTGAATAAGTATAGCAAGAGAAGACATTTTTGTCTTGCTCCTAATTTTAGGAGAAAGGCTTTCAGTATCTCTAAGAATGAAGTTAGCTGTGAATCTTTCACAGATATCCTTTACCTGGTTGAGGAAGCTCTCTTCTATTCCTAGTTTATCGGGTGTTTTTTATAATAAAGAGTGTTGGATTTTGTCAAGTACCTTTTTGCATCTGTTGCGATGATGATGTTTTTAATCTTTTATTCTATTAGTATGGTGTATTAATGTTCATATATTGAGCTAACTTTGTACTCTTGGAATGAATCGCAATTGCTTGCAGTGTATATTTTGTATGTTGCTAGATTTAGTGTGTATTTATGGAAGATTTTTATGCCTGCAGTCAGAAAATATATTCATCTATAGTTTTCTTTTCTTGTAATATCTGATTTTGGGTTCAGGCTAATATTGACCTCATAGAACGAGTTGGAACATGTTCCTTTTCTATTTTTTGAAAGAGTTTGAGAAAGTTTGGTGTTACATTTTCCTTCAACATTTGGTAAAATTAATGACTGAAGTTATCTCTTGTGGTATTTTCTTTGTGGGAATTTTTTTATTATTAATTCAATTTCTTGTTGTAAGTGTATTCAAACTTACTATTTTTCTTTTAATCAGTTTGGGTAGTTTGTGTCTTTCTAGGAATTTTTCCATTTCATCCAAGATATGTAATTTGCTGGCATAAATTGGTGATTGTATTACCTTGTAACCTTTTTTAATTCTTTAAGGTCAGTAGTTATTTATCTTCTTTCATTTCTTATTTTAGTAATTTGAGTCTTCTCTCATTTTTTGGTCAGTGCAGATAAATAGGGGGATGGGTGGGATGAACTGGGAGACTGAGATTGACATATATACACTACTAGACTATATATTAAAATAGATAACTAATGAGAACCTGCTGTACAGCACAGAGGACTCCACTTTGTGCTCTGTGGAGACATAAATGGGAAGGATATCCAAAAAAGAGGATATATATGTGCACATACGGCTGATTCAGTTTGCTGTATAGCAGAAACTGACGCAGCAGTATAAAGCAACTATACTTCAACTCCAATAAAAATATACACTTTCAATAAATAACCAAGTTAGAGAATGATTTATATTGTATGATAACATATGTTTAAAGTTTATGTACATACATATGTCTGTAGCTGTCTGTATATGTAGACTTGGGTATGTAAATCTGGGATGGGAAGGATAGAGAACACCTTCATGATCATGCTTTCACAGAGGAGAGAGGGAAGGAGAGGTGATTTCATGGCCATCAGTTGGTCTGTAACTATGTTTAATGTTTGGTTTTCTAAAAAAAAAAAAAACAAAAGGAAATATGCTATAATGTTAATATTTATTATTTCTGAATTTGGGCACATGGATTTTCATTACATTAGTCTCTCTGATTTTTTCATATGTTTGAAATATTTTATAAGAAAAATATTTTTAAGAATCTCATCAGAGTGGAACAACATGCTGACAATAACAAGATAAAAATTAGGAAAGATAAGTTACAAAAAAATTCTAACTTTAAATCAAATAGAAATCCCACCAATTGGATATATACCCAGTAGGGGGGCATTTGGGTTAAAAGAAGAATTTATTTCAATATCTATGATTTGATTTGATTACAGTTTCATATATTGATACTACTAAAGCCTGCCAACAAGTCTAATTTGTCCTAAAGCTGAACAGTATGAGTGAAATGTCAGAAACAGAAAAATGATAGCACTATTCAACTTTTTTCAGTCAGAGCTTATGTTGCTCAGTTTTCTAGAAACTGGACGCTGTTTAGAGAGACAGTGACCAGAATGGTGAGAGGAACTCTGAGCTGTGTCGTGTGCCTGGCTTAGAGAGGACAAAGCTCAGGATGGACATGATGGCCATCACTGCTGTCTTGTAGAAGCAGAATTTGCCTAGTTTGCTGTGGCCTGAAGGGTAGAACTGGAGCCAAGAAACTGCAAGTAGATGATTGCAAACGTTACGTTTCACCTCAAATAAACAGCTTTCTAGTTGGACTGGCCAAATACATTCCTCACCATTAAAACTGCTTAAGCAAAGACCCTGATTATTTGGTTGTGAATTGTTGGTTGTTGGCTGGACTAGAACAGTCATTCCAGAAACTGGAGTTTCATGGACCAGTAAAACTTCAAATGAATAATTGGCAAGCCAACAAAAAGTTTCCAACCTACTATCTTGCTAAGGAAGATGGTTACAGAGAGACAAAAAATATACACCAACCCTATTTTCACCATTACTTACCAAAATTAATGAAGTACATTACACTGGAACATTTTTTTCTTTTTAAGAAAAAAAAAAGATTTACCATTTGTACTGATAGTTTTAAAAAGTGTATATATATATATATATACACTTACGTGTATATATAAACACAGCAAAAGGAATGAAGTACTATACCAATTAAAGGAGTATTTTCAGGGATTTGTTTAATTATAAGTAAGTGAAGTCGCTCAGTAGTGTCCAACTCTTTGTGACCCCATGGACTGTAGCCTATCAGGCTCCTCTGTCCATGGGATTCTCCAGGCAAGAATCCTGGAAAGGGTTGCCATTTCCTTCTCCAGGGGATCTTCCCGATCCAGGGATCGAACCTGGGTCTTCCGCATCACAGGCAGATGCTTAACACTCTGAGCCACCAGGGAAGCCCCTGTTTAATTATGGAGAGAGTCAGTTATGGAGAGTGGGCAGTTCTGCAGGCTCTCTCCAATTTAGTCAGAGATATTTCTTCTTTTGGACATGGATAAAAATATCTGGGAACAAGTTTCATCTGCATAATGGTAAAAATATGTATATGTATATATACATATAATGTTTTAAAATAGAAAATATAAACCTATTTTTGTTTTTTTGTTATATGCTATGTAAATCATTTCCTTGATTAACTATATCAATTTGGGAACTCATACATATAATTGTATACTATGAAGTGGAATTTATGTATCCAAACTGTTCTTGAAATTTATTTTTGTTTATAGTCATTGTCAAACATACTACTTGGCCTTGAGGTAAAAGGAAATTCCAAATGTCATTTCTTTTCATTTAGAATATTCTTTGTGGGCTGGAAAAGCCAAATAACATCAGTGAATATAGTTCTATCTTCCCTTTGTGCCTTTCTGAAAGCCAGGTCTGCTAGAAGGAAGGAGCAAGGCAGTGGTTTCCAAATAACTGCTTACAAAGAAGACCACACAGCTTAAAAATAAGGACAGAAGTCCCACCAATTGAATGCATCCACACCAGGGGGAACATGGCTCCAAATGGCTGCTTACAATGAGGATCTCCAAGGTCAGAAGTCAGTAAGATTGGGCTTCCTCACAGTTTGGGCTGATCCGGCAGATACTGATCTACAACAGTGTTTCTTATTCTATGCACTTAAGAGTTTGGACCCTAATTCTTTCTGGTCAAGGACTGTCCTGTGCCATGTAGGACGTTTTACAGAATTCCTGTCCTCTATTTATTAGATGCCACAATTACTTCCCCCACTCCAGTTGTGACCATCAAGAATGTCACTAGACATGCCAAGTGTTCCTTTGGGACCCAACTGTTCCCTATTGAGAACCACTTGTTTAAAAGTCCTTAGACTCTTCCCAGACTGGGGATCAGTCTTTTTGAACTGACCTGATGTATCTTAAAGAGGGTTTCTGATAGTAATCCTAGAATCACTCACTCTTTTTTTATGATCTTTAAGCATAAATTAAAATAAAAAAGGGCACGAGAGCGGGCAGTTCTATAGGCTCCTATTTAGTCAGAGATATTCCTTCTTTTGGATGGGGATAAAAATATCTGGGAACAAGTTTCATCTGCATTTGAGTGTAGAGAAACTGGTGAACCTTTAAATATCATAGCTGCCCTTTTTGTATTCATCAGTCTTGATGAAGGCTGTGACCCTTTTATCATGCTGTTTCTTCTTTTTTAAAAAATTACCTTGGAGTATTTGAGAAAACATTTTAAGATGTGTAGTCTAACCATTACATTTCCATCATCCTCCAAGAGCCATAAAAAAAGTTAACTTCATTATTTGGGGAAAATCCCTACTTATTTAGGCAACTTTCTCTCAAGCACATACATATGGCTTCTCTTATTTTGGGTTTGGCTTGCTGCCTGAATCAAAAGTAGGAACTGATCTGTACTTGCCTTTGAGAAAGGGATCTGTGACCTGACTTTTGTTTTCCAGTGCTATTACAGCCATACACTACACAGCTGTAAATAGTCTTTCTTGCTCATCCTAATGGAAAATTATACTTGGCAAATATAGTGTGAATCACTCTACACAAGGCACCATTGGAACTTGTGAAAACAGCAAAGGGAATGAAGTGCTATACCAATTAAAGGAGCATTTTCAGGGATTTATTTAATTTTGGAGAGAATAAAGAATGCAGAGGTTGGAGCAAAGCATTATTTGCAAGAAGATATTTAGTGCTAGAGTAAGGGGTTCATAAAATAAATTTCATACAGGTTGAGATCTATCTCAGTTTCTTGATAGAGCTGTGTATGGTGTCTGGATCCTGTGCTTTCCAGAACTTTGACTCTTGTTTGTGCTCAGAACCTCATTTATCCCAACAGGAGAAAGAAATTCAAGTTAAGGTAGATGAACTTTCGGTGATCTGCTCTGTGAAGGTAAGTCACAAAGGTAGAGCTAGTGGCCCAATAGTTCTAAGATTTCCTAATCCCATGGACTGGCAATCATTCAGTTCAGTTCAGTTGCACAGTCATGTCTGACTCTTTGTGACCCCATGGACTGCAGCACGCAAGGCTTCTCTGTCTATCACCAACTTCCGGAGTTTACTCAAACTCACATCCATTGAGTCGGTGATGCCATCCAACCATCTCATCCTCTGTTGTCCCCTTCTCTTCCTTCCTTCAATCTTTCCCAGCATCAGGGTCTTTTCAAATGAGTCAGCTCTTCGCATCAGGTGGCCAAAGTATTGGAGTTTGATCTTCAACATCAGTCCTTCCAATGAATATTCAGAACTGATTTCTTTTAGGATGGACTGGTTGGATCTCCTTGCAATCCAAGGGACTCTCAAGAGTCTTCTCCTATACCACACTTCAAAAGCATCAATTTTTCTGTGCTCAGCTTTCTCTATCGTCCAACTCTCACATCCATACATGAGTACTGGAAAAACCATAGCCTTGACTAGATGGACCTTTGTTGGTAAAGTAATGTCTCTGCTTTTTAATATGCTTTCTAGGTTGGTCATAACTTTCCTTCCAAGGAGTAAGTGTCTATCAATTTCATGTCTGAAATCACCATCTGCAGTGATTTTGGAGCGCCCCCCCCCCAAATAAAGTCTGACACTGTTTCCACTGTTTCCCCATCTATTTGAAGCCATGAAGTGATGGAACCAGATGACATGACCTTAGTTTGCTGAATGTTGAGCTAATTTAAGTCAACTTTTTCACTCTCCTCTTTCACTTTCATCAAGAGGCTCTTTAGTTCTTCTTCACTTTCTGCCATAAAGGTGGTGTCATCTGTATGTCTGAGGTTATTGATATTTCTCCCAGCAAACTTGATTCCAGCTTGTGCTTCATCCAGCCCAGCGTTTCTCATGATGTACTCTGCATATAAATTAAATAAGCAGGGTGACAATATATGGCCTTAACGTACTCCTTTTCCTATTTGGAACCAGTCTGTTGTTCCACGTCCAGTTCTAACTATTGTTCTTGATCTGCATACAGATTTCTCAAAAGGCAGGTCAAGTGGTCTGGTATTCCTATCTCTTGAAGAATTTTCCACAGTTTATTTTGATCCACACAGTCAAAGGCTTTGGCATACTCAATAAAGCAGAAATAGATGTTTTCTGGAACTCTCTTGCTTTTTTGATGATGCAGCAGATGTTGGCAATTTGATCTCTTGTTCTTCTCTGCCTTTTCTCAAACTAGCTTGAACATCTGGAAGTTCATGGTTCATGGTATTGTTGAAGCCTGGCTTGGAGAATTTTGAGAATTACTTTGCTAGTGTGTTCAGTTCAGTCGCTCAGTCGTGTCCAACTCTTTGTGACCCCATGAATCGCAGCACGCCAGGCCTCCCTGTCCATCACCAACTCCCGGAGTTCACCCAGACTCATGTCCATCGAGTCCCTGATGCCATCCAGCCATCTCATCCTCTGTCGTCCCCTTCTCCTCCTGCTCCCAATCCCTCCCAACATCAGAGTCTTTTCCAATGAGTCAACTCTTCGCATGAGGTGGCCAAAGTACTGGAGTTTCAGCTTTAGCATTATTCCTTCCAAAGAAATCCCAGGACTGATCTCCTTCAGAATGGACTGGTTGGATCTCCTTGCAGTCCAAGGGACTCTCAAGAGTCTTCTCCAACACCACAGTTCAAAAGCATCAATTCTTCGGCACTCAGCCTTCTTCACAGTCCAACTCTAACATCCATACATGACCACAGGAAAAACCATAGCCTTGACTAGATGGACCTTAGTCAGCAAAGTAATAATGTCTCTGCTTTTCAATATGCTATCTAGGTTGGTCATAACTTTTGCGCAGTAGTTTGCACATTCTTTGGCATTGCCTTTCTTTGGGATTGGAATGAAAATGGACCTTTTCCAGTCCTGTGGCCACTGTTGAGTTTTCCAAATTTGCTGGCATATTGAGTACATTACTTTCACAGCATCATCTTTTAGGATTTGAAATAGCTCAACTGGAATTCCATCACCTCCACTAGCTTTGTTTATAATGATGCTTTCTAAGGCCCACTTGGCTTCACATTCCAGGATGTCTGGCTCTAGGTGAGTGATCACACCATCGTGATTATCTGGGTTGTGAAGATCTTTCTTGTACAGTTCTGTGTATTCTTGTCACCTCTTCTTAATATCTTCTGCTTCTGTTAGGTCCATACCATTTCTGTGCTTATTGAGTCCATCTTTGCATGACATGTTCTCTTGGTATCTATATTTTTCTCTAAGAGATCTCCAGTCTTTCCCATTGTATTTTTTCCCTCTATTTCTTTGCACTGATCACTGAGGAAGGCTTTCTTATCTCTCCTTGCTATTCTTTGGAACTCTGCATTCAAATGGGTATATCTTTCCCTTAACTACTTAGAAAAAAATGGAATGAGAGACTCAGTTTGGTGGGAAGGTTTTTTGCTTATGTTCTTTGTTTTGATAGTGAATGGGGCAAGACTTCTTGTTTTAGATAAAGATATTTCCAGAAGCAAAACAGACACATGAAAACAACTTTTAATATTTAAAATCTCCCCTGTGGCCTGATTACCTGGTTCATTTTCCTTTGAGGTGTTTTAGAGTGAGGAATGCCCTTTCAAAAAGGTTGGTGTCACCACCTGAGTTGTGAGTTGACCAAGCTCTATAATGTATTCTCTTATGCCCTTTTCTTAAGAAAGTAAATAATTATCTATTACTTTCTAACAAGAACTATCTGAATACATATTCAAGCCTCATTTTGTTGCTTTGGTCACTGTTGTAGGAAATTTTCCAATTATGACTTATGCAAATATCTTTGACTTAATTTTTGTTACTTTTTATCCCTACTTTTCAGATGTTGAGAATTTAATAATTATTTTCTTGATGTTTCTTTATCAGTATTTCAGATGAATGCCCTTTTATAAGAATTTACTTTTGGTTTCAGGAGGGTTCTTTGTGTGACACATAAACTGCCTTTCTGCTAAATATGAGGATTTTTCTTATTACATTCCAATGAATATCATATATGCAAAATTTATATTTAGAGTAACCATACTGTTATTAGATGTTTCCCTTTATTTTTCTCTTAGGTTCTTCTTACGTAAGGATAGAAAGTTTTCTGCCCTCAAACTGGCCATGTGCCTTTTTGGAGCAAGTATTAATTCAAGAAGGGTTTCCTGGGTGGCTCAGTGGTAAAGAATTCACCTGCCAATGCAGGAGATGGGTGATCCTTGGGTCAGGAAGATCCTCTGGAGGAGGAAATGACAATCCACTCCAGTATTCTTGCCTGGGAAATCCCATGGGCAGAGGAGCCTGATGGGCTATGGTCCACAGGGTTGCAAAAGAGTTGGATATAACTGAGCAACTAAACAACAGCAGCAACAAGTTCCTTCAGGGTAGATGGTAATTGATAAACCAACATGCTCATAGCCCCAGGACTGCTTGAGTATCCAAGAGATCAGTGGGAACATGGCAATGAGAGAAAGAATGAGACCCACAGAGAAAGTGAAGGTAGGCAGGTAGGAAAGGGGAGAACTCTGACCCTGATGTCTGTAAAGGTAAAATGGGAGAAAGGAATTCTCTTTCTGGTGACACTGGGGAGTGAGAGTAAAAATGGGAAAAGCATACAAGTAAGGCAGTCAGGGATTATTAGCATATGAGCAAGTTACAGTAAAGACTTCTCTTTGTACCATAGCTGACCTAACCTCATATGGTGAGGAATTTGACAGGCTGACAAAAGAGAAGATTGCCAGCTTCTTATACAAACTACTTATGTTAATGATAGGATGTAAAATGTCCTGGTCTGTGTTAGATATATTCCCAGGCGTGTTGGAAGAGCACCAGTTTAGAAAAGGCCTATGAAATAATTTCCACAGAAATTCACCTAAGAGGGCTCTGCCATGGCTCTCACACCAAGTATCTCAGCCTACTGGTGAGCCATTCCAGGCTCCTGCGCAATCTCTTCTGCATCTCTTCCACAGCACCTGGATGTGGTCCCTGTTTTGTTGATCTCTATACCTCTAGTGTCCCGAACTGTACTAAGCACATAGCAGGCGTAAAATAAATATTGTTGAAAGAGACTGGTATTCAGAGATCCTAAATGTCTCACTCAAGATTATACAGCTTAATCTAGCAATCATCAAAATCAAGGAAAATTCCAATCTAGATCTAACTGGCTCCAAATCCATGCTTTTTATGTTCACTCATGCATAATGTAATTTAGCTTATCATTTTTAGCTAAGCCAAATTATGCGTTACATCAAAAGATACACAAAAGCTCTGAATAAAATGTTATGCAGTATTTGATACATATAAGTGATTGACATGACTTCGTGAAGCATAACATCAACACAGTGAACTCACTGTTTAGATTAAAAACTAGAATGTTATTGACATCTCTGAATTTTGGGTGTATTCCTCCAAAATTCCATCCTTCTACTACCATTCCAGAAATAACTGATATATTATTCCCTATGCATTTTTTGGAGACCAGATGGCCCTAGTGATAAAAATCTGCCTGCTAATTCAGAATACTTAAGGGATGAGGGTTCTATCCCTGGGTCAGGAAGAGACCCTGGAGGATGCCAAGGCAACCCACTCCAGTATTCTCCCCTGGAGAATCCCAAGGACAGATGCAACTGGTGGGCTACAGACCATAGGACTGCAAAGAATCAGACACAACTGAAGTGATTCAGCACACATGCAAGTATTTTTTTATTTTGTAAATATGATCATTTTATTAGAATTGTGACCTAAAACCAATATAGTGGTAATTATTATTTCAAGTTCTGGTTTTTATTAAAAAATGGTTTTTTATGTTGGAATTCAGTTGATTTACAATATTGTGTTAATTTCAGGTCTTCAGCAAAGTGATTCAGTCATTCATATACATTTATCTATTTTTCAGATTCTTTTCCCACTTAGGTTATTACAAAATGTTGAGTAGGGTTCCCTGTGCTATATAGTAAATCTTGTTGATTATCTGTTTTACATGCAGTAGTGTATATATGTTAATCCCACCTCCCTCATTTATCCCTACCCCAATTTATCCATTTGGTAACCATAAATTTTGTTTTTGAAGACTATGTGTCAACTTCTATTTTTGTAAATAAGTTCATTTGCATATTTTTTTCGATTCCACATATAAGTGATGTCATATGATATTTGCCTTTTCTAACTTACTTCATTTAGTATGGTAATCTCTGGGTTCATCCATGTTACTATAAATGGAATTATTGCATTCTTTTTAATGGCTGAGTTATATTCCATTGTATATACATACCACATCTTTATCCATTCCTCTGATGGACATTTAGTTTGCTTCCTTGTCCAGGCTGTTGTAAATAATGCTGCAATGAACATTGGGGTGCATGTGTCTTTCCTAATTATGGTTTTCTCTGGACACATGCCCAGGAGTGGGATTGTGGGATTATATAGTAGCTCTTTTTAGTTTTTTAAGGGATCTCCATACTGTTCTCCATAGTGGCTATACCAATTTACATTCCCACCAACAGTGTAGGTGGATTCTCTTTTCTCCACACCCTCTCCAGCATTTATTGTTTAAAGAATTTTGATGGTGACCAGTCTGACCTGTATGAGGTGATACCTCATTATAGTTTTGATTTGCATTTCTCTAATATTTAGCAGTGTTGAATATCTTTTCATGTGCTTCTTGGTCATCTGCATGTCTTCTTTGGAGAAAATGTCTATTTAGGTATTCTGCACATTTTTTGACTGTGTTGTTTGTTTTTTGGTATTGAACTGTCTGTACTCTGAAAATTTTGGAGATTAATCCCTCCCTTGTTTGCAAATACTTTATCCCACTCTTTGGGTTGTTTTTTCATTTTGTTTATGGTTTCATTTGCTGTGCAAAAGCTTTTGAGTTTAATTAGATTTGATTTGTTTTTGTCTTTATTTCCATTACTCTAGGAGACAGGTTGGAAAAAATATTGCTACAATTTATGTTAAAGAGTGTTATGCCTATGTTTTCCTATAACAGTTTTATAGTATCTGATCCTAAATTTAGATTCTAGTTTGAGTTTATCTTTGTGTATGATATTAGAGCATATTCTAATTTCATTTTTTACTTTAGCTTCCAGTTTTCCCAGAACCATTTATTGAAGAGACAATCTTTCTTCCACTGTATTGTCTTACCTCCTTCTTCAAGGATTAAGTGACCATAAGGGCATAACTACTTCTGAGCTTTTTATCCTGTTCCATTGATCTACAGTTCTGTTGTGTGTGTGTACTGTATCATACTGTTTTGATGAGTGTAATTATTATCAAAGATTGTAAGTCAACACTATTGAGAAGTATAGAACAAAATACAGTTATTGGAGGACAGTTGCTCTATGATATTGTGTCGGCCTCTGCCACACATACCACAAATCAACCACAGGTATATGTATGTCCCTTCCCTCCTGAAACACTCTATACTACAAATGAATATAGCTTCGTAGTGTATTCTGAAGTCAGGGAGCTTCATTCCTCCAGCTCCATTTTCCTTTCTCAAGATCGCTTTAGCTATTCAGGGTCTTTTGTGTCTCCATACAAATTTTCAGATTTTTTTTTATTTTTTTTATTTATTTTTTTAATTTTTATTTATTTTTTTTTATTTTTAGTTTTTTATTTTTTAAATTTTAAAATCTTTAATTCTTACATGCATTCCCAAACATGAACCCCCCTCCCACCTCCCTCCCCATAACATCTCTCTGGGTCATCCCCATGCACCAGCCCCAAGCATGCTGCATCCTGCGTCAGACATAGACTGGCGATTCAATTCACATGATAGTATACATGTTAGAATGTCATTCTCCCAAATCATCCCACCCTCTCCCTCTCCCTCTGAGTCTGTCATAGACTGGCGATTCAATTCACATGATAGTATACATGTTAGAATGTCATTCTCCCAAATCATCCCACCCTCTCCCTCTCCCTCTGAGTCTGTATGCAAGACAGGGAAAGAGACACAGATGTGTATAACAGATTTTTTTTTAAATTCTGTGAAAAATGCCACTGGTAATTTGATAGGGATTACATTGAATCTGTAGATTGTCTTGAGTAGTATAGTCATTTTGACAGTACTATTCTTCCAGTTTAAGAACATGGTATATTTTCCCAACTGTTTGTATCATCTTCAGTTACTTTCATCAGTTTAAAGTTTTTCAAGTACAGGTATTTTGACCACTTAGTTAGGTTTATTCCTAGGAATATTATTCTTTTTGATGTGTGGGTAAATGGGATTTTTAATTTCTCTTTCTGATTTTCCATTGTTAGTATATAGAAATGAAACAGATTTCTGTGTATTAATTTTTGTATCCTGCAACTTTTCTGAATTCATCGAAGAGCTCTAGTATTTTTCTGGTAGCATCTTTAGTATTTTCCATGTATAGTAAGTCATCTGCAAATAGGGAGAGTTTTACTTCTTTTACAATTTAAATTCCTTTTATTAATTTTTCTACTCTGTGGCTAGGACTTCCAAAATTATGCTGAATAGAAGTGGTGAGAGTGGGCACTCCTGAACTTAGAGACAAGGCTTTTAGTTTTTCACCATTGAGTATAAAGTTAGCTGTAAGTTTGTCATATTTGGCCTTTATTATGTTGAGGTATGTTCTCTCTGTCCAATTTCTGGGGAGTTTTTTTTTTTATCATAAATGGATGTTGAATTTTGTCAAGAGTTTTTTTCATCTGTTGACATGATCATATGGTTTTTATTCAATATGTTGATGTGATGGATCACACTAATTGATTTATGGATATAAAAAAGTCCTTGCATCCCTGGGATCATGGTGATCATGGTGTCTAATCCATTTAATTCATTGTTGATTTGGTTTGCTAGTATGTTGTCGAGAATTTTTTCATCTATATTCATCAGTGATATTGGCCTGTAAGTTCCTTTTTTTGTGTTATCTTTTAAAATTTTTGTTGTTGGGTAATAGTGACCTAATAGAATGAGTTTGGGAATATTCCTTTCTCAGCAATTTTTGGAGTAGTTTCGGAAGGATGAGTGCTAACTCTTTTCTCATGTTTGATAGAATTTGCCTATTAAGCTATCTGGTCCTGAGCTTTTGTTTGTTGGGAGTTTTAAAATCACAATTTCAATTCACTGCTTGTGATTGATCTGTTTATATTTTCAGTTTACTTCTGATTCAGTCCTAGAAGACTGTACCCTTATAAAAATTTGTCCATGTCTTCTAGGTTATTCATCTTATAGGCAGATATAGTTGTTTGCATTACCAGTTGTCTCTTATGTTCCTGTGTATTTCTGTGTTATAAGTTGTAATTTAGCCTGTTTTCATTTCTGACTTATTGATTTGAACCCCCTCTTTTTTCTTGATGAATCTGGCTGATGCTTTATCAATTTTGTTTATCTTTTCAGGAACCAGCTTTTAGTTTCATCAATCTTTCCTATTGTTTTCTTCACCTCTATTTCATTTATTTCTGTTTTGATATTTACGATTTCTTTCTTCTATAAACTTTGTGTTTGTTCTTCTTTCTCTGGTTGCTTTACTTGTAAAGTTAGAGGTTGTTTATATGAGATTTGTTTCCAGAGGACAGGTTGTATTGCTGTAAACTTCCCTCTTGGGACTGTTTTTGCTGTGTTTCATAGGTTTTGGATGGCTGTGTCTTTGTTGTTATTTGTGTCTGCTGCTGCTGCTAAGTCGCTTCAGTCTTGACCGACTGTGTGACCCCAGAGACGGCAGCCCACCAGGCTCCCCTGTCCCTGGGATTCTCCAGGCAAGAACACTGGAGGGGGTTGCCATTTCCTTCTCCAATGCATGAAAGTGAAAAGTGAAAGTGAAGTCGCTCAGTCGTGTCCGATGCTCAGCGACCCCATGGACTGCAGCCTACCAGGCTCCTCCATCCATGGGATTTTCCAGACAAGAGTACTGGAGTGGGGTGCCATTGCCTTCTCCCATTTGTGTCTAGGTATTTTTTAATTTCTTCTTTGATGTCTTCAGTGATCCATTGGTTGTTTAGTAGCATATTGTTTAGCCTTTATGTATTTGTGTTTTTCACAGTTTTTTTCTTTTGGTGATTTTTCATTTCATAGTGTTGCGGTTGGAAAAGATGCTTAATATGATTTCAGATTTCTTAAATTTGCTGGGGCTCACTTTGTGGCCCAGCATGTGATCCATCCTGGAGAATATTCCATGTGCACTAGAAGAATGTGTATTCTGCTGCTTTTGCTTGGAATGCTATGTGAATACCAATTAAGTACATATGGTCTCTTGTGTCTTTTAAGGCCTATGTTTCCTTCTTGATTTTCTGTCTGTATGGTCTGTCCATTGAGGAAAGCGGGGTGTTAAATCCCCCCACTATTGTGTTCCTGTCAATGGCTCCTTTAATGGCTGTTAGCATTCACCTTATATATTGAGGTGCTCCTAATGTTAGGTGCATGTGTATTTTCAATTGTTACATCTTCTTCTGGAATTGATCCCTTGATCATTATGTGGTGTCCTTCTTTGTCTCTTGTAACAGTCTTTATTTTAAAGTTTATTTTGTGTAATATGGGTTACAAGTTCAGTCGCTCGGTCATGTCCGACTCTTTACGTCGCCATGAACCTCAGCACACCAGGCCTCCCTGTCCATCACCAACTCCCAGAGTTTACCCAAACTCATGTCCATTGAGTTGGTGATGCCATCTAACTATCTCATCCTCTGTTCTCCCCTTCTCCTCCTGCCTTCAATCTTTCCCAACATCAGGGTCTTTTCAAATGAGTCAGCTCTTCATGTCAGGTGGCCAAAATTTTGGAGTTTCAGCTTCAGCATCAGTCCTTTCAGTGAACACCCAGGGCTGATTTCCTTTAGGATGGACTGGTTGGATCTCCTTGCAGTCCAAGGGACTCTCAAGAGTCTTCTCCAACACCACAGTTCAAAAGCATCAATTCTTCAGTGCTCAGCTTTCTTTATAGTCCAACTCTCACATCCATACATGACTACTGGAAAAACCATAACCTTGATTAGATGGACCTTTGTTGTCAAAGTAATGTTTCTGCTTTTTAGTATGCTATCTAGGTTGGTCATAACTTTCCTTCCAAGGAGTAAGTGTCTTTTAATTTCATGGCTGCAATCATCATCCACAGTGATTTTGGAGCCCCCCAAAATAAAGTCAGCCACTGTTTCCCCATCTATCTGCCATGAAGTGATGAGACAGGATGCCATGATCTTAGTTTTCTGAATGTTGAACTTTAAGCCAATTGCTACTCTAACTTATTTTAAAGTTTATTTTGTGTGATATGAGTATTGCTACTCTGGCCTCTTTTGAATTCCGTTTGCATGAATACCCTTTTCCATCCTCTCACTTTCAATTGTATATGCCCCTAGGTCTGAAGTGGGTCTTTTGTGTGCAGCATATATATAGGGCTTGTTTTCGTATCCATTCAACCAGTTTGTGTCTTTTGGTTGAAGCATTTAACCCATTTACCCTTAAGGTAATTATCAACATGTATATTCTTACTGACATTTAAAACATTATTTTGGATTTGCTTTTTAAGTCTTTTTTCTTCCTTTCCTCTTCTTCTCTCTTGTGATCTTCTCCCTTGTGATCTGATGTCTAAATTTAGTATTGTGTTTTGACTCCTTTTCTTTTGTGTATGTATCTATTCTTTAGTTTGTAGTTACCATAAGGTGTTGATATAGCAATCTGTATATAAACAAGACTATTTGAAGTTGCTGGTCTTTTCATTTCAAATGTATGTCTAGTATCCTGCATTTGTGCTCTCCTCACAACTGATGGTTTTGATATCATATTTTTATGTGTATGATTTTGTACTTTTACTATATGTCTGCCTTTACCAGTGAGTTTTTCCAATTGTAATTTTTTTTTCCTAGTTGTGGCGTTTTCTTTTCTGCCTAGAGAAGTTCCTTTACCATTTGTTGCAAAGCTAGTCTGGTGGTGCTAAATTCTCTTAGCTTTTGCTTGCCTGTAAATCTTTTGGTTTCTCTTTCAAATCTGAGTGAGAGCCTTCCTGGATAGAATATTCTTAGTCTTAGGTTTTTCCCTCTCATCACATTTTACATATCTTGCAACTTCCTTCTTGCCTGCAGTTTCTGCTAAGAAATCAGCTGAATAACTTATGGGAGTTCCCTTGTATGTTATTTGTTGCTTTTAATATTTTTTATTTGTCTTTATTTTATTGATTTGATTACCATGTGTCTCAGCATGTCCCTCTTTGGGTTTATCCTGCCTGGGACTCTGCTTCCTCGACTTGGATGACTGTTTCCTTTCCCATGTTAGGGAAATTTTCAGCTATTATTTCTTCAACTGTGTTCTCAGGCCCTTTTTCTTTCTCTTCTCCTTCTTGGACCCCTATAGTGTGAATGTTGTGTGCATTTAATATTGTCCCAGAGGTCTCTTAAATGGTCCTCATTTCTTTTCATTCTTTTTTGTTGTTGTTGTTGCTGTTCTGTGGCAGTGATTTCTACCCTGTCTTCCAGCTCACTTATCTGTTCTTTTGCTTCATTTATTTTGCTCTTGATTTCTTCCAGAGTATTTTCGTTTCAGTTCTTGTTCATCTCTGTTTGTTTGTTCTTTATTTCTTCTAGGTTATTGTTCAACATTTCTTGTATCTTCTTGGTCTGTGCCTCTATTCTCTTTCCTAGATCTTGGAGCATCTTCACTATCATTACTCTGAATTCTGTTTTGGGTAGATTGCTTGTCTCAACTTCATTTAGTTGTTCTTCTGGGGTTTTGTCTTGCTCCTCCATTTAGAACAGATTTACTGTCTCATTTTGTCTTTCTGTGGTTACAATTTCCATTCCATAGGCTGCAATGATATAGTTCCTCTTGCCTCTGATATCTGCCCACTGGTGGGTGAGGCTGGTTTGGAGATTTGTGGAGGCCTCATGGTGGGAAAAGACAATGGCACCCCACTCCAGTACTCTTATCCGGAAAATCCCATGGATAGAGGAGGCTAGTAGGCTGCAGTCCATGGGGTGGCTGAGCGTCGGACACGACTGAGCGACTTCACTTTCACTTTTCACTTTCATGCACTGGAGAAGGAAATGGCAACCCCCTCCAGTGTTCTTGCCTGGAGAATCTCAGGGACGGGGGAGCCTGGTGGGCTGCCATCTATGGGGTTGCACAGAGTTGGACATGACTGAAGCGACTTAGCAGCAACAGCATGGTGGGAGGGACTGGTGCCTGCCCACTGGTGGCTGGAGCGGGGCCTTTTGCCTCTGGTAGGCATGGCCATGTCAAGGGGTGTGTTTAGGGGGAGGCTGTGGGCTCAGGAAGATTTTAGGTAGCCTGTCTGATGACAGGTGGGCTGTGTTGCTGCCCTGTTGGTTGTTTGGCCTAAGGCATCCCAGCACTGGAGCCTACAAGCTGTTGGGTGATTCCACATCTTGGTGCTAAATGTCCCAAACTATTTCCAGACATGTTCACCACCAGATTTTATGCCCAAAGAGAGAGCTATAACTGCTTCCTGTTTCTCAAGTGACATACTAAGGCCAGCAGGTAGGTGAGGTCCAGGTGTCTATGAAGTCATTAATTTCCCCTAGGCAACTGGTTTTACATGAGGCCTTGCTTGCACCCTCCAAGAGTGCTGTTTCTATGTTTCAAAGTTCTTGTAATTCCTGTGATCAAGCTGTGCTGGCTTTCAAAGCCAAATACTCTGGGGGCTTCTCCTCCTGATGGACGTCAGACCTCCAGGCCGGGGAGCCTGACATAGGCCTCAGAAACCACACTCCTGCGGGGGAACCTCTGTGATATACTTATTTTTCAGTTTGTTGGTCATCCACCTGGTGTGTGTAGGATTTTATATTGTCATGAATGTACCCTTCCTTTTGCCTGGAAAATCTCATGGGCAGAGGAGCCTGGTAGGCTGCAGTCCATGGGGTTATGAAGAGTCAGACATGACTGAGCGACTTCACTTTCACACATTGGAGAAGGAAATGGCAACCCACTCCAGTGTTCTTGCCTGGAGAATCCCAGGGACGGTGGAGCCTGGTGGGCTGCTGTCTCTGGGGTCACACAGAGTCAGACACAACTGAAGCGACTTAGCAGCAGCAGCAGCAGCAGCAGCAGCAGCACCCCTCCTATCATGTTATTGTGATTTCTTTTTTTGTCTTTGGATGTAGAATATCTTCTCTGGTAGTTTCAGTCTGTTTTCTTGATGGTTGTTCAGCAGTTATTTGTGATTTTGGTATTTCCATGACAGAAGCTGAGCTCAAGGCTTCCTACTTCACTATCTTGTCTCCAACTTGCCTCTCTTTCCTTCTTAAATAAAATCTTCCGATACATAGCAATATCTAAATAAAATAAAAAGCTCACATAATTATATGTGCATATTATGCTTTATATAACATAATGTGTAATTTTCTTCAACTTGCTTTTTTGCACTCAACATTGTTTTTGATTCATCTATCATGTTCTAGTAGCTATAGTTCCCTCATTTTCATCGCTATTTAATATTGTATTCTTTGTGACTATGTCTTAATTTATAAAGTTTCTTTTTGGTCAGTGCTTCTGTTATCTGATTTTTTGTTATTAATAATTATGGTCATCTATACAATTCTTGTATATAGCTTCCGGGGCTCATGTCAGGTTTGTCTAAGTTTTGTTTCTAGGAGTAAAATTCCTCAGTTATAGGTAAGTTCAGGCTTAGATTTACAAAATTATTGTTTTTCAAATTAGATATTCCAATTATACTGCCCCTCATGGGGTCGCTAAGAGCCAGACACGACTGAGCGACTTCACTTTCACTTTTCGCTTTCATGCTTTGGAGAAGGAAATGGCCACCCACTCCAGTGTTCTTGCCTGGAGAATCCTAGGGATGGGGGAGCCTGGTGGGCTGCCATCTATGGGGTCGCAGAGAGTCGGACATGACTGAAGCGACTTAGCAGCAGCAGCAGCAGCAGCAGCAGCAGCAGAGTTGTATATATGTTTTATGACTCTGCTTCCTGCCCAGCAATTAATATTAGAATTTAAAAATATATAATATAAATAAAATATGTCATTGTGACATTAAATTGTACTTATCTGATTTCTAAATCACTAGTATCTTTTCTCATTTGAAATACAGGTTTGGTCATTTATTAGATTGTTTTGATTTGATTAGAAGGGTAGTTCTTTTTCTTGTCACTTCATAAGCATATTATACTTGCTGCTGCTGCTAAGTAGCATCAGTTGTGTCCGACTCTGGGTGACCCCATAGACGGCAGCCCAACAGGCTCCTCTGTCCCTGGGATTCTCCAGGCAAGAATACTGGAGTGGGTTGCCATTTCCTTCTCCAATGCATGAAAGTGAAAAATGAAAGTGAAGTCACTCAGTCGTGTCCAACTCTTAGCGACCCCATGGACCGCAGCCTACATCCATGGGATTTTCCAGGCAAGAGTACTGGAGTGGGTTGCCATTGCCTTCTCCGATATTATACTTAGTGGATACTAATTCTTTGGGTCTATCTTCTTCAAATAATTTGTGGTTTTCTTTTTTCATTATTATGTCTTTTGATAAGCAGAAGTTTTTTTCTATTAATATAATTGAGTTTAATAATATTTTTTCATTTAAGGTTTATATTTACCCTATTCTGAGATCATAAAAGATATCTTCTAAAAGTTTCCCTTTGGAATTTAATATTTAGTCAACTTGAAATTTGTAGGTATTATATACAAAAAATTTTTTTTTTCTATGATTAGTATAGCTCCTTTCTCCAATGATCATATTATCATCTTTGTCATTACTGAGTTCTATTAAGCATACATCTGTTTCTGAACTCTCTAATCTATTGAATATTTTGTACCATGGCCAGTTTTGAATTAATATCATACTTTATCCATTGGTATATCTTTATAATAAAGTTTATTATCTGACAGTACAATTTTTCCCACACTATTCTTCTTCAGTTATGTTTTACCCTTTATTGGGCCTTTACTTTTTCAAGTGAGTCTTAGAGTTAACTTATTTCCTAAAAATCCTGTTAAATTTTGATTAAATATATTGTTGCAGAAGTCAGTAATTGAGAAACCAAGCGCCACACTCAGAGAGTTGGAGAATTCAGGTTTATTATGCTGGCGGGCCCAGAGGAGATAACACTCCAAGCTCTGAGCCCTGAACAAAGGGGTTACAGAGTTTTTATACACAAACTATAGTGGGCAACACTAGCTGCTAATAGGCTGGTTTAAACTAAGGGGTTCCACACACAGGAACAGCAGTCAAGATGGGGAGGGGATGCCTGACCTTGATGCCTGACCTTTACATGGACAGGCATGATTAAGCAGGTTGGCAGGGGCTGGGCATTTGCAAAGAGCAGGACAAGGGTGAGTGAGATAAGCTCCAGTTCCTGGTATTGTAAGTCAGTCCCCACTTTCCGAGACTACGTGACCTGCATAATCCAGACTTTGCAAGGAGCAAGCTGAGTTACAGAGGCAGAACGAGCAGGAGGTTATGTAAACTTTTAACTTTTCCTCATCAATATAGTGACATTTAAGGAGAACTGACATTTTATGGTATTGAGCTATCCCATCCATGAACTTGGTATATTTATTTTTATATTTCTGTGTTCTACAAATAGCTTTCAATAAAATTTAGTCTTTGTTCCTTGGCTTCTAGCACATCATCTTTTAAAATATATATATTTCATTGCATGTTCCATGTTATTAACAAAATACATTTTAAGTTATGCTTTCTAAATTTGTAGCTTGTATATATTAACACATTAATGTTTAAATAATGTTATAATTAGGCACTTTGGTAAGCAAGGTTTCTAATATTTTGCTGGTAAATTCTTTAGGTGCCTATGTAGACATTCATATCATTTGTTCATTTCAGTACAGTTCAGTCACTCAGTCATGTCTGACTCTGTGACCCCATGGACTGCAGTACACCAGGCCTCCCTGTCCATCACCAACTCCCGGAATTTACTCAAACTCATGTCCATTGAGTCAGTGATGCCATCCAACCATCTCATCCTCTGTTGTCCCCTTCTCCTCCCGCCTTCAATCTTTCCCGGCATCAGGGACGTTTCAAATGAGTCAGTTCTTCCAATCAGGTGGCCGAAGTATTGAAGTTTCACCTTCAGCATCAGTCCTTCCAATTAATATTCAGGACTTATTTCCTTTAGGTTGGACTGGTTGGATCTCCTTGCAGTCCAAGGGATTTTCAAGAGTCTTCTCCAACACCACAGTTCAAAAGCACCAATTCTTCGGCACTCAGCTTTCTTTATACTCCAACTCTCACATCCATACATGACCACTGGAAAAGCCATAGCTTTGACTAGATGGACTTTGTTGGCAAAGTAATGCCTCTGCTTTTTATTAAGCTGTCTAGGTTGGTCATAACTTTTCTTCCAAGGAGCAAGCATCTTTTAATTTCATGGCTGCAGTCACCATCTGCCGTGATTTTGGAGAGAAGAAAACTAAGTCAGTCACTGTTTCCACTGTTTCCCCATCTATTTGCCATGAAGTGATGGGACCAGATGCCATGATTTTGCCCAACTTTTTCACTCTCCTTTTTCACTTACATCAACAAACTCTTTAGTTCTTCTTCACTTTCTGCCATAAGGGTGGTGTCATCTGCATATCTGAGGTTATTGATATTTCTTCTGGCAATCTTGATTCCAGCTTGTGCTTCATCCAGCCCAGTGTTTCTCATTATGTACTCTGCATACAAGTTAAGTAAGCAAGGTGACAATATACAGCCTTGATGTACTCCTTTCCCTATTTGGAACCAATCTGTTGTTCCATGTCCATTTCTAACTGTTGTTTCTTGACCTCCATTCAGATTTCTCAAGAGGCAGGTCAGGTGGTCTGGTATTCCCATCTCTCTCTTTTTTTTTTTTTTTACTTTATTTTACTTTACAATACTGTATTGGTTTTGCCATACATTGACATGAATCCACCACGGGTGTACATGCGATCCCAAACATGAACCCCCCTCCCACCTCCCTCCCTACAACATCCCTCTGGGTCATCCCCGTGCACCAGCCCCAAGCATGCTGTATCCGGCATCGGACACAGACTGGTGATTCGATTCGTACATGATAGTATACATGTTTCAATGCCATTCTCCCAAATCATCCCACCCTCTCCCTCTCCCTCTGAGTCCAAAAGTCCATTATACACATCTGTGTCTCTTTCCCTGTCTTGCATACAGGGTCGTCATTGCCATCTTTCTAAATTCCATATACATGTGTTAGTATACTGTATTGGTGTTTTTCTTTCTGGCTTCCTTCACTCTGTATAATCGGCTCCAGTTTCATCCATCTCATCAGAACTGATTCAAATGTATTCTTTTTAACAGCTGAGTAATACTCCATTGTGTATATGTACCACAGCTTTCTTATCCATTCATCTGCTGATGGACATCTAGGTTGTTTCCATGTCCTGGCTATTATAAACAGTGCTGCGATGAACATTGGGGTACATGTGTCTCTTTCAATTCTGGTTTCCTCGGTGTGTATGCCCAGCAGTGGGATTGCTGGGTCATAAGGTAGTTCTATTTGCAATTTTTTAAGGAATCTCCACACTGTTTTCCATAGTGGTTGTACTAGTTTGCATTCCCACCAACAGTGTAGGAGGGTTCCCTTTTCTCCACACCCTCTCCAGCATTTATTGCTTGCAGATTTTTGGATCACAGACATTCTGACTGATGTGAAGTGGTACCTCATTGTGGTTTTGATTTGCATTTCTCTAATAATGAGTGATGTTGAGCATCTTTTCATGTGTTTGTTAGCCATCCGTATGTCTTCTTTGGAGAAATGTTTATTTAGTTCTTTGGCCCATATTTTGATTGGGTCGTTTATTTTTCTGGAATTGAGTTGCATAAGTTGCTTGTATATTTTTGAGATTAGTTGCTTGTCAGTTGCTTCATTTGCTATTATTTTCTCCCATTCAGAAGGCTGTCTTTTCACTTTGCTTATATTTTCCTTTGTTGTGCAGAAGCTTTTAATTTTAATTAGATCCCATTTGTTTATTTTTGCTTTTATTTCCAGAATTCTGGGAGGTGGATCATAGAGGATCCTGCTGTGATTTATGTCTGAGAGTGTTTTGCCTATGTTCTCCTCTAGGAGTTTTATATTTTCTGGTCTTACATTTAGATCTTTAATCCAATTTGAGTTTATTTTTGTGTGTGGTGTTAGAAAGTGATCTAGTTTCATTCTTTTACAAGTGGTTGACCAGTTTTCCCAGTACCACTTATTAAAGAGATTGTCTTTACTCCATCCATTGTATATTCTTGCCTCCTTTGTCAAAGATAAGGTGTCCATATGTGTGTGGATTTATCTCTGGGCTTTCTATTTTGTTCCATTGATCTATATGTCTGTCTTTGTGCCAGTACCATACTGTCTTGATGACTGTGGCTTTGTAGTAGAGCCTGAAGTCAGGCAAGTTGATTCCTCCAGTTCCATTCTTCTTTCTCAAGATTGCTTTGGCTATTCGAGGTTTTTTGTATTTCCATACAAATCTTGAAATTATTTGTTCTAGTTCTGTGAAAAATATCGCTGGTAGCTTGATAGGGATTGCATTGAATTTGTAAATTGCTTTGGGTAGTATACTCATTTTCACTATATTGATTCTTTTGATCCATTAACACGGTATATTTCTCCATCTATTAGTGTCCTCTTTGATTTCTTTTATCAGTGTTTTATATTTTTCTATATAAAGGTCTTCAGTTTCTTTAGGTAGATATATTCCTAAGTATTTTATTCTTTTCGTTGCAATGGTGAATGGAATTGTTTCCTTAATTTCTTTTTCTACTTTCTCATTATTAGTGTATAGGAATGCAAGGGATTTCTGTGTGTTGATTTTATATCCTGCAACTTTACTATATTCATTGATTAGATTTAGTAATTTTCTGGTGGAGTCTTTAGGGTTTTCTATGTAGAGGAGCATGTCATCTGTAAACAGTGAGAGTTTAACTTCTTCTTTTCCAATTTGTATTCCTTTTATTTCCTTTTCTGCTCTGATTGCTGTGGCCAAAACTTCCAGAACTATGTTGAATAGTAGTGGTGAAAGTGGGCACCCTTGTCTTGTTCCTGACTTTAGGGGAAATGCTTTCAATTTTTCACCATTGAGGATAATGTTTGCTGTGGGTTTGTCATAGGTAGCTTTTATTATATTGAGGTATGTTCCTTCTATTCCTGCTTTCTGGAGAGTTTTTATCATAAATGGATGTTGAATTTTGTCAAAGGCCTTCTCTGCATCTATTGATATAATCATATGGCTTTTATTTTTCAATTTGTTAATGTGGTGAATTACACTGATTGATTTGTGGATATTGAAGAATCCTTGCATCCCTGGGATAAAGCCCACTTGGTCATGGTGTATGATCTTTTTAATGTGTTGTTGGATTCTGATTGCTAGAATTTTGTTGAGGATTTTTGCATCTATGTTCATCAGTGATATTGGCCTGTAGTTTTCTTTTTTTGTGACATCTTTGTCAGGTTTCGGTATTAGGGTGATGGTGGTCTCATAGAATGAGTTTGGAAGTTTACCTTCCTCTGCAATTTTCTGGAAGAGTTTGAGTAGGATAGGTGTTAGCTCTTCCCAAAATTTTTGGTAGAATTCAGCTGTGAAGCCGTCTGGACCTGGGCTTTTGTTTGCTGGAAGATTTTTGATTACCGTTTCAATTTCCATGCTTGTGATGGGTCTGTTAAGATTTTCTATTTCTTCCCGGTTCAGTTTTGGAATATTGTACTTTTCTAAGAATTTGTCCATTTCTTCTACGTTGTCCATTTTATTGGCATATAACTGCTGATAGTAGTCTCTTATGATCCTTTGTATTTCTGTGTTGTCTGTTGTGATCTCTCCATTTGCATTTCTAATTTTATTGATTTGATTTTTCTCTTTGCTTCTTGATGAGTCTGGCTAATGGTTTGTCAATTTTATTTATCCTTTCAAAGAACCAGCTTTTGGCTTTGTTGATTTTTGCTATGGTCTCTTTTGTTTCTTTTGCATTTATTTCTGCCCAAATTTTTAAGATTTCTTTCCTTCTACTAACTCTGGGGTTCTCCAATTCTTCCTTTTATAGTTGCTTTAGGTGTAGAGTTAGGTTATTTATTTGACTTTTTCTTGTTTCTTGAGGTATGCTTGTAGTGCTATGAACTTTCCTCTTAGCACTGCTTTTATAGTGTCCCACAGGTTTTGGGTTGTTGTGTTTTCATTTCATTAGTTTCTATGCATATTTTGATTTCTTTTTGATTTCTTCTGTGATTTGTTGGTTATTCAGAAGTGTGTTGTTCAACCTCCATATGTTGGAATTTTTAATAGTTTTTCTTCTGTAACTGAGATCTAATCTTAATGCATTATGGTCAGAAAAGATGGTTGGAATAATTTTTACTTTTTTAAAATTTATCAAGGTTAGATTTATGGCCCAGGATGTGATCTATCCTGGAGAAGGTTCCATGAGCACTTGAGAAAAAGGTGAAATTCATTGTTTTGGGGTGAAATATCCTATAGATATCAATTAGGTCTAACTGGTCTAATGTATCATTTAAAGTTTGCGTTTCTTTGCTAACTTTCTGTTTAGTTGATCTGTCCATAGGTGTAAGTGGGGTATTAAAGTCTCCCACTATTATTGTGTTATTGTTAATTTCCCCTTTCATACTTGTTAGCATTTGTCTTACATATTGCAGTGCTCCTATATTGGGTGCATATATATTTATAATTGTTATATCTTCTTCTTGGATTGATCCTTTGATCATTATGTAGTGGCCTTCTTTATCTCTTTTCACAGCCTTTGTTTTAAAGTCTATTTTATCGGATATGAGTATTGCCACTCCTGCTTTCTTTTAGTCTCTATTTGCGTGAAATGTCTTTGTTCAGCCCTTCACTTTCAGTCTGTATGCATCCCTTGTTTTGAGGTGGGTCTCTTGTAAGCAGCATATAGAGGGGTCTTGTTTTTGTATCCATTCAGCCAATCTTTGTCTTTTGGTTGGGGCATTCAACCCATTTACGTTTAAGGTAATTATTGATAAGTATGATCCCATTACCATTATTTTATTGTTTTGGGTTCGGGTTTATACACCCTTTTTGTGTTTCCTGTCTAGAGAATATCTTTTAGAATTTGTTGGAGAGCTGGTTTGGTGGTGCTGAATTCTCTCAGCTTTTGCTTGTGTGTAAAGCTTTCGATTTCTCCTTCATATTTGAATGAGATGCTTGCTGGGTACAGTAATCTGGGCTGTAGGTTATTTTCTTTCATCACTTTAAGTATGTCTTGCCATTCCCTCCTGGCCTGAAGAATTTCTATTGAAAGATCAGCTGTTATCCTTATGGGAATCCCCTTGTGTGTTGTTTGTTGTTTTTCCCTTGCTGCTTTTAATATTTATTATTTGTGTTTGATCTTTGTTAATTTGATTAATATGTGTCTTGGGGTGTTTTGCCTTGGGTTTATCCTATTTGGAACTCTCTGTGTTTCTTGGACTTGTGTGATTATTTCCTTCCCCATTTTAGGGAAGTTTTCAACTATTATCTCCTCAAGGATTTTCTCATGGTCTTTCTTTTTGTCTTCTTCTTCTGGACTCCTATAATTCAAATGTTGGAGTGTTTCATGTTGTCCTGGAGGTCTCTGAGATTGTCCTCATTTCTTTTAATTCGTTTTTCTTTTTTCCTCTCTGATTCATTCATTCTATCTTCTATTTCACTAATCCTATTTTCTGCCTCCGTTATTCTACTATTTGTTGCCTCCAGAGTGTTTCTGATCTCATTTATTGCATTATTCATTATATATTGACTTTTTTATTTCTTCCAGGTCCTTGTTAAACCTTTCTTGCATCTTCTCAATCCTTGTCTCTAGGCTATTTATCTGTGATTCCATTTTAATTTCAAGATTTTGGATCATTTTCACTATCAATATTCTGAATTCTTTTCTCAGGTAGATTCCCTATCTCTTCCTTTTTTGTTTGGTTTGGTGGGCATTTCTCCTGTTCCTTAACCTGCTGAGTATTCCTCTGTCTCTTCATCTTGGTTATATTGCTGCGTTTGGGGTGGCCTTTTAATATTCTGGTAATTTGTGGAGTTTTCTTTATTATGGAGCTTCCTCACTGTGGGTGGGGTTGTATCAGTGGCTTGTCAAGGTTTCCTGGTTAGGGAGGCTTGTGTTGGAGTTCTGGTGGGTGGAGCTGGGTTTCTTCTTTCTGGAGTGCAATGGAGTGATCAGTAATGGGTTATGAGACGTCAAAGGTTTTGGAGTAGCTTTGAGCTGCCTGTATATTGAAGCTCAGGGCTGTGTTCCTGTGTTGCTGGAGAATTTGCGTGGTATGTCTTGCTCTGGAATTTGTTGGCCCTTGGGTGGAGCTTGGTTTCAGTGTAGATATGGAGGCATTTGATGAGCTCCTATTGCTTAATGTTCCCTGAATTCAGGAGTTCTCTGATGTTCTCAGGCTTTGGACTTAAGCCTCCTGCTTCTGCTTTTCAGTTTTATTTTTACAGTAGCCTCTAGATTTCTCCATCTATACAGCACCGATGATAAAATATCTAGGTTAAAGATGAAAAGTTTCTCCACATTGAGGGACACCCAGAGAGGTTCACTGAGTTACATGGAGAAGAGAAGAGGGAGGGGGTAGTTAGAGGTGACTGGAATGAGATGTGGTGAGATCAAAAGAGGAGAGAGCAAGCTAGCCAGTAGTCACTTCCTTATGCGCGCTCCATAGTCTGGACCGCTCAGAGGTATTTACGGAGTTATACAGGGAAGAGGAGAGGGAGGAAGTAGACAGAGGTGGCCAGGAGGATAAGAGAGAGGAATAAAAAGAAGAGAGACAAATCCTGCCAGTAACCAGTTCCTTAGGTGTTCTCCACCATCTGGAACACACAGAGATTCACAGAGTTGGAATGAGAAGGGATGGGGGAAGAAAGAGACAGAGGCCACCTGGTGGAGAAAAAGGAGAGTCCAAAGGAGGAGAGAGTGGTCAAGCCAGTAATCTCGCTCTCAGGTAACGTTGGGTAGTGAAGTTTGGGTTTTTAAATGTACAAAATTGAGAACAAAAAGCAAAGATTAAAAATCTAGAGTAGAGGTTGAATTTTCAAAAATACAATATTAAAGAAAAGAAGCAGAAGGAAAAAAAGAAAAAAAAGCCAGAAGAATTATTAAAAAACTCCAACAACAACCACATAAAGACTATATATGGTGTTTGCCTTAAAAAATAGTCTTTTTTTTTTTTTGAAAAGTAATAGTAGGTTATAGAAATAAAAATTAGAGGAGAAATAGAAGACTTAACAATTTAAAAAAAGTTAGGGAAAAAAAAGAAAAAAAGAGGGGGAAAAAAAAGGAATGATTGTAAAAATAGTAAAGATATATCTGGCCCTTCTCTGATGTTGTGGGCAGTGTGGGGTCACTTTCAAGGCGGTTCCCTCTGTTTAACTTCTTCTGTTTGCTGGTATTTTAGGCTCACTAGTTCAGTCACGCTGTGGGGAGGGGGAGATGCTGCAAACAAATAGCACTGTCGTGTGCACACAGTGTCTCAGCCCCGCTGGACCTGTTCCTTCTCGTAGTGCACAAACCGCTCCGGTTCTATGAAGCTCAGCCGGGAACCATCTGAGGCCAGCCCTATGCTGTGTGCACTTCCCCGGTCTAAGCCGCTCAGGTTCGGTGCTTAGGTAGCCCTCAGAGGCTCAGATTCGGTTGGGACTGTTTTTTGTGCCCTTCCCAGGTCCAAGTAGCTCAGAAGTTTGGCGAGCGCGGTCACTGCAACTTGTCGCCTTTTCTGTCTCTGCTGCTCAGTTTTCTGGGTGTACTGCTAGTGCCCCTTGTGAGGCAGATGGTGACTGTCCAGCACCCCCAGAAGTCTTAGCAAAGAAGCCTGCTTGCGGTTTGGTAGGTAGAGTCTCTCCGGGGCTGCAATTGCCCCTTTCCAGCCCTTACAGCTCTGACTGCCTGTCCCTGGTGGGTGATGGTCTGGAGCCGACTATTTCTGTTCCGTCTTTTGTTCTGTGTGGTGTCTTATGGTCAAGCTTCTCACGTGGTAGCTATCCCACAGTCTGGTTTGCTAGCCCAAGTTAGATCGTTCTGGTTACGCATGGGGCATTCCTGCCCAATTCTTACAAATCTCTGCAGCCCGTGCCTCCCACGCTTCCCTGCTGTCCCCACTTGCTAGTGGCGGATGCAGGCATCTGTGCTGCTTTTCCGCTGGGGGAGTTACTGTTGGGCTTGTAATCTGTTGGGTTTACTTATTTATTTATTTTTCCTTCCTGTTATGTTGCCCTCTGTGTTTCCAAGGCTCGCCACAGACTGGGCAGGGAGAGTGTTTCCTGGTGTTTGGAAACCTCTCTCCTTCAAATTCCCTTCCCGGGACAGGCTTCCCTTCTCGGGAGGGAGCTTTCTCCCCACCTCCTTTGTCTCTCTTTTTGTCTTTTCCTACCTGTTTTCGAAGACAATGGTCTGCTTTTCTGGTTGCCTAATGTCCTCTGCCAGCATTCAGAAGTTGTTTTGTGGAGTTTGCTCAGCGTTGAAATGTTCTTTTGAGGAATTTGTGAGGGAGAAAGTGGTCTTCCAGTCCTATTCCTCTGCCATCTTAGGACCGCCTGCCGTATTCCCATCTCTTAACGAATTTTCCAGAGTTATTTTGATCCACACAGTCAAAGGCTTCAGCATAGTCAATAAAGCAGAAGTAGATGTTTTTTCTGGAACTCTCTTGCTTTTTTGATGATCCAACGGATGTTGGCAATTTGATCTTTGGTTCCTCTGCCTTTTCTAAATCCAGCTTGAACATCTGGAAGTTCATGATTCACATACTGTTGAAGCCTGAGATGGAGAATTTTGAGCATTACTTTACTAGCATGTGAGATGAGTGCAATCGTGTGGGATTTTGAGCATTCTTTGGCATTGCCTTTCTTTGGGATTAGAATGAAAACTGACTTTTTCCAGTCCTGTAGCCTCTGCTGAGTTTTCCAAATTTGCTGAATGTTCTATGTAGACATTCATATCATTTGTTAATAGTGACATTTTAGTTTTCTTCTGTATTCAAGTCTTGTCTTACAGACTACTTAGTACTTCCGGCACATATGGCTATTGAGCACCCAAAATGTAGCTAGTATGAATAAGCATGTGAATTTTTAACTTAATTTTCTTAAGTTTAAATAGTAATTTCTGTCTAATAGTATTAGACCATGCATATCTAGTACCTTTGTTGTCTCTTTTTAACAAAGAAGTTATTCATCATTAAACAAAATAGTTATCATTTTCTTATTTTTAGTATATAGATTAATCTGTATGTTTAACATTTGATCAACATTGTTTCTTGCATTTCACAACTTATATCTAGAATCTTTCCTCCTTTAAGTACACCTTTTAGAATGTACGCTAATAAATGTCTATTGGTGGTAATCTTGTTTTTTCTTTTTGTAAATGTCTTTATTTTAATAATGACCTTGAAAAAGAACTTTTGTAATACAATTCTAGGTTCATATTCTCTCAGTCTTTTGAAGATTTTGCTCTAAGGCCTTTGACTTACATTGAAGCTGTTCAGAAATATATTGTTTGACCAAATTTTCTTTATTATAGGTGTTCTGTTTTTTTCCTTTTTTCCTGGTTGGCAGAATTTCAGATACTTCCTTTATTGTTGGTGTTCTGCAGTTTTACTATCTTTTATATATAGATTTTCCTCTGATTATTAAGTTTCTATCATAATTCTTACAAAGCTCTCATGTTCATGAGACTCAGCAATTCTCAGCCTGATTCTCAGTTATTCCATTATTGCTTCTCTGTATTATTTTCTCAAGGATTAAAATTAAATGAGTGTTTGACCTCCTGTGTTTCTTTCTTCAATGATTCTTAACCTTTTATATTTCCATGCCCTTATCTCTCAACGGCAAATTCTTCATTTCTTGTTTCTAGTTCATTATCTCTTTAGCTGTGTCTTATATATTATTTAACATAGCCATTGAGATTTTAATTTCAATAAATTTTTTTATTCAGAAAACTTCTACTTGATCCTTTTACAATTTGCTTAGCCATTTTTAATAATCTCATGTTTCTAACATATTTTAACTGTGTTTGTCTTTTTCTTCAGTTCAGTTCAGTCACTCAGTTGTGTCTGACTCTTTGCGACCCCATTAATCGCAGCATGCCAGGCCTCCCTCTCCATCACCAACTCCCGGAGTTTATTCAAACTCATCTCCATTGAGTCGGTGATGCCATCCAGCCATCTCATCCTCTGTCGTCCCCTTCTCTTCCCGCCCTCAATCTTTCCCAGCAATGGGGTCTTTTCCAATGAGTCAGCTCTTGGCATCAGGTCTTTTTTCTAGGCTTTTATAAAAATCATCTTATATTTTTCATCAGTTAATTCTAATGTCACCAGGTTTTGACAGGTTTTTTGTTATTTCTGATGATGCTCACTCATGCAGCCTATTTTATTTATTGTTAGTGATTTTTTTTAAACAGTGAGTTTTACTTTAATTATGCAGCTTTTGAGAATTCCAAAAGGCTAATGTAGGGTGGCTTTCTGCCACTGAAGATTTGTTTGCTTCAGTGAGCCAAAGTTACATACATATATTCAACCACTTTAGCTCCTGTGGGGCATCCCATCTTACTGTGCAGCATCCCTACCTTGAAGACAATGGCCTAGGTGTCCCCTGAGCCCAGGGCTGGTATTAGAATTGGGGAACCTCAAATTCTATATTTGTTTCCTGGGATTATTCAGGGTTTAGCTCACTGTTCTTTTTATCTTCCCCTACATATCTTAATCTTTGGAGATTTTCTATGTTTGCTTTTGCGTTCAACTCTAATTTAAAAAGCAAGTATGTTGTAGTTATGCAGGATCAACTTGCATTACAAGAGGAGGATCATTCGGAACATCTATCCTACCCTTCCCTTAACATCAAAAGTCAGTTTCAGGGCTCATTTGATCACAAATAGGCTGCTTCTAGAGCCCTACAGCATTTTTGGATTAGAGTGTGCTTATTGTAGAACTTCTAGCAGTGGGGTTAAATTGATTGACTTTATTTTTCCTGTATTCTAGGCTTTTTTTGAGCCTCATAAAATCCAATTATGTTCAATTCAGTTGCTCAGTCGTGTCCAACTCTTTGCGACCCCATGAATCGCAGCACGCCAGGCCTCCCTGTTCATCACCATTCTCCCGTAGTTCACTCAGACTCACGTCCATCCAGCCATCTCATCTTTGGTCGTCCGCTTCTCCTCCTGCCCCCAATCCCTCCCAGCATCAGAGTCTTTTCCAATGAGTCAACTCTTCGCATGGTGGCCAAAGTACTGGAGTCTCAGCTTCAGCATCATTCCTTCCAAAGAAATCCCAGGGTTGATCTCCTTCAGAATGGACTGCTTGGATCTCCTTGCAGTCCAAGGGACTCTCAAGAGTCTTCTCCAACACCACAGTTCAAAAGCATCAATTCTTCGGCGCTCAGCCTTCTTCACAGTCCAACTCTCACATCCATACATGACCACAGGAAAAACCATAGCCTTGACTAGATGGACCTTAGTTGGCAAAGTAATGTCAGATCATTAAATTATTATAATAGATTGTGGACAAAACAAAATACTAGTTTGTATCTGAAAAGCAGATATAGGTTTCACACTTATGGTCTTCCTTGGGAAAATAACTTCTGAGAAAGTTGTAGATATGCTTTATAAAATATTTCCCAGTTTTATCCTCCTGGCCCATATTGTCTAAGATTACAGAGATAGACAATGTATGGAAAGAGTACTAAATTTGGGGTGAGAGAAATGACTGGAATCCTTAGTTTAGACACTATGTATGTGATTTTCAATGATGTAATTAACTTCATGAGTCTATTTTATTTGTATAATGGAGATAATTTGTTTCACACATTTTCTATAAGAATTAAATTCAACAACATAGTACATGTTGAGTTACCTGTGAAAATGTCCAGTCAGGAGAGCAGTATATGCTATCCCCCAATACTTCTCTTTGGCATAAAAATTATCTTGAGCTGGTTATTCTTAAGCCACGACAGACTTTTTAAGCAACAGCAGACATAGGAGAAGCTCTGAAAATCTAGTAGAAGTTGTCTATTTTATAAAAAAATGCATAGTTATAAGGGAAAATGTCCATTTATCAGTCTGTCACCCTCTCTGTACCAGGAAGAGAAAGATCACTAAATCTTTAGATATGCTTACCAGTGGAGAAATCTACTCTATCCCTGTTTATTTTGCTTTGCCTAATAACCTTCCATAACTGGCTAATCCCTCCCTCTTGCAACATCTTCTGTATGTAAGGTATTGTTGTTTAGCTGCTAAGTCGAGTGCAACTCTTTGCAACCCCTTGGACTGTAGCCCACCCAGCTTCTCTGTCCATGGGATTTTCCAGGCAAGAATACTAGAGGGGGTTGCCATTTCCTCCTCCAGGAGATCTTCCGGATCCAGGGACTGAATCTGCATCTCCTGCATTGGCAGGTGGATTCTTTACCAGTGAGCCCCCAGGGAAGACCCATGCAGTGTGTGGCTTGGGCCATTTTGGGAGTTAGTTTTCCATAGGTATCACCAAGGTATACATGTTATTAAACTTCTTGTTTTTCTCCCCTGTTAATCTGCCCTTTAGCACAGTTGTCTCCACTAAGAACCTAGAAGTATAGAGGGAAAAGTCTTTTTCCTCCCCAGTAATTTTCAAAGACCCATGATGGTAGTTTCTGAGACAACTTACTCACTCTGGAGCCTACAGATGAGAAATCTGGTAGAAGCTGGCAAAAAGTAAAAAGCTTTACTAAAGTCAATTCTCCCAAGTCCCTATCTGTATACCCAGTTTAGACAAGAGGGTAAAAATTTCTTGTCCCTCCTGTCAACTAAAACCTGTTTAGTTACAACCTGGAAGTAGGGCTTCCCTCATAGCTCAGTTGGTAAAAAACACACCTGCAATGCAAGAGACCCCGGTTTGATTCCTGGGTTGGCAAGATCCCCTGGAGAAGGGATAGGCTACCCACTCCAGTATTCTGAAAAGTAGAAAGCTACTTTATTTGGTGGGAATGTTTAGGACTCTGAACCTGGGAGGCAGCATCTCAGTAGCTCTGAGAAAACTGCTCCAAGGAGGCAAGAGGGACCATCAGGCTATATACAAGTTTACAACAAAGGGAGCAGGCACTCTGAACATTAAAGATCAGGTATCAAGTTAAGGAATTGAGCATTCCATGTATAGGAAGATGCAAGTCTCTGGGCTCACTGAATTCATTCATTTCAAATGCACCTCAGCTATCTGGGGCTAATCCTGTTTTCTTGTTTACCGTGCTTCTTGCATTTCCCCAGCTCCTCAGCAATCACCTGGGGGTGGCAGCATCCCCTAGATTACAGTCTGGGGAGCCTGTATTCACTTTTTTTAATTTTTATTTTTACTTTATTTTGCTTTACAATACTGTATTGGTTTTACCTGCATTCACTTTTGAAGGCCAGAAATCGCTGATGGCTGTGGCATCTCTTGTTTATTAATATGGGCAGGAGATATTTTCATTTCACACTTGCATTCCAAATTTAGATTAGACGAAGAAATATTTGTGTGAACTAGTTTCTTGGGTATAGCAACTAGTGAAGAGGCCCTGGAGGAGGACATGGCAACTCACTCTAGTGTTTTTGCTGGAAAAATCCTATGGGCAGAGCAGCCTTGGCGGAATGTATAGTCCATAGGGTCACAACTGAAGCAACTTAGCACACGCAAGCCAATGAAAGGCTTATTGGGTTGAGTCACTATTGAGATAAATATACCATTGAGTATTCTACTTGTCAATGGACAGATGATGGATCTTTTGAACTGGAAAGACTTCCGTATATGAAAAAAATTTTTTAACAACTGTGTTATTGGTACCTATGGAAAGATAACATTGAAAAGAAGATACAAAAGTAGTAGTATGGTATTTAGCTTTAGGGATTTCCTTCACAGGATGAAATTATGTAAAATATCCTTTTTCTTACTTCAGTTTCAAAAGACCCTACCACATTTGTAAGAGTTGAAAACACCAGTGGACAGTCGCATTTCCATTTACAGGGACCTTGCCTGGCTGCTAAGGTGTGTTCTTTCATTATAATACTGTAATTAACAGAAAAGTCAGATGGTCCCCTGGGGAAAACACTTCTCATAGAGGGAACAGATGAGCAGAATTCCTCCTAGGTCCGTTTACAAATGATCAGGACATGACTCGGGGCGGTTGATGTTAAGATGCTGGTAGGAGAAATAACAGAGCTTTTCATCCTAAGGTGAACCGGTTAAGGTTGAACTGTACACTCAGAAAAAAAGGTAAGCATTTTTACAGACTTTTTACAAAGGCATACCATATTCAACCCTGAAGTTCCAAAACATAGGATTCTTTTGATTTCCATCTTGGTTGAAAATCTTGATAGAAAATAAGGAAATGGGAGATAATATATTTGGATGGGCAGGTCAGCCCCTTGATATAATTCAGGCTACAGTCCAATTCTCCGAGGAATTCAAAACAATTGTCTTCGTCTTTAAAATCTTTACAAAACCAGAAATGTAGCTGTACAAGCAATTCAAAAATCCAGCTATCCTTACCAACTTCCCAATCTCCCTATTGATCTCAAAATGCTTGCAAATATTGTAGAAAATTAGGACATTGGAAACAGAACTGTTCTGCACTTGAGAAAAAGACAACATTTTTAATTTCCCTAGCCTTTAATAGTATCCCTAAAATTTCATCTTAGAGGAAACTTGTACACTTTCTCTGTGCCTACCTTGTCTACTCTAGGAACTGATAGCCATTTCTTTGAAATGCAAAAAGGAGCTATTTAGAAATTGAGAAAAAAAATTTAAGTGTATTCTCCACAGGTATTAGTAAAAAAGCTTCCCTCTGAGCAGGTAAACTTATTCCATCTGCCAGAAACACAATTTAGATCCAACTATTTTTTAAAATAGTTGGAAAAGACTCTGATGCTGGGAGGGATTGGGGGTAGGAGGAGAAGGGGATGACCGAGGATGAGATGGCTGGAGGGCATCACTGACTCGTTGGACATGAGTCTGAGTGAACTCTGGGAGTTGGTGATGAACAGGGAGGCCTGGCATGCTGCGATTCATGGGGTTGCAAAGAGTCGGACACGACTGAGCAACTGAACTGAACTGATTTTTAAAAATAAGTTTTATATTGAGTTTAGTCTTAAATGGGTTTTGTATTGGACTTGACATATGGCTAAAATTTTAGAATCAAAGCTATACTGTTTCTCTTTGTATTTCTCTATATGATTATGTATATCTCTATATGTATGTTATAGATGTCGTATTTTTCTATCTCTATATGATATTGTCAAACGTAATTTGTCAAAACTATTTGGTCAGCTTGAAAGAAAACACTGTATGGCTTGGATAGTCCAAAACTCACAGAAATACAGAAACTAACCCTACAATGTTTTTTCAGGTACGTGTGATTTGGAATGCATGCATACGTGCTAAGTCGCTTCAGTCATGTCCAACTCTGCAGCCTCCAAGGCTCCTCTGTCCATGGGATTCTTCAGACAAGAATACTGAAATGGGTTGCCATGCCATCCTCTAGGGGATCTAGAATAATATTTGGTAAATGAAAGCTAGTTGAAGTTTGTCGGTTTAATTAAAATGACATGTTTTTAGTGTTATTAGCACTAAATATAATGCATACATGCAACTTTTATTCTACCTGAGTTTACTACTCAGCTAAGCTCATGTCTTACCTGTTACAAAAACTGTCTGCAAGAGAAAAATAATCTGGTTAATTTTGTCTAATATTTATGAAAGTTTCATAAATAAGATATGATTAATAATGAATTATATAGTTGTAAGTAGACTTTTCAATAATGATGAAGTTTTTATATGTCTCCTTTAAACTTTTTTAAAGCTTCCAAAATCTTTTTAGGAACTTAAAATTTTGCTAAATTAAAGGATACAGATTCATTGAAATCTACATCATTTCTAAATAAGATAGCATTTTGAACATTAGTTTTTCTGTAATAAAAAATAGATGTGCCAAAAATGTTTGGGTCTCATGCCACATCAAAAAACTGTACTATTAAAAAGGAACACTGTTATAACAGACCATTCACAATTGTTTACTTCTGAGGTTTGAGTAGAACTTAAGGATTCTAATATATGTAATTAAAACTAGTAGCAATAGTAAGAGAAACTATTTCATCTCTGAATACAAGGTAAGTAGGGTATGTTATTGGGTAGCAAGTATGAGACATGGAGATGTGTTTTTGTTAAGGGAAATGAAAATTTTGTCTTTAAGAGCAACTGGCTATTTCAAAATGGAAAAGATGGTAAAGAACAGTCTAAATGGATGTGAAAAGTTGTGAAGAGAGAATCTTATGTGGTTAAGCTAGCTAAAATTGAATTATTATAAGGATTTTTAAATAAGCTTTAATATCAATATTTGTACTTCTATAAAACTATAACTTTTCTTTCTTCTACTTAAAGGGCAATGTTTTCTTATTGGGTGGGAAAACCTATGGGTGTAGGAACCTCAGGATATCTTTATTAGATACCTAATTTTTTGCATCATATAGGTCTAACTTTGGGAGCCCACCCACAATGCTGCCTTCTGAAATAGGTCAGTTAAACAGTTGCCTCATTTCAAGACTAGGGGGCTGGTTCAATGAAATATGGACCTATCTCTTAACTCACCTTCTGTACTATGATTCTCCTTGGAGAAATTTCAGTAGCAGGGCGAGGTGAACAAATATGCCACATTGGTATATGGATTATCTTGAGATGGTTATTTTTAAGAAACAGCAGATACAGGAGAAGCTCTGAAAACAAGTACAAGTTACCCATTGGTAAGAGACATTCACATTTATAAGGAAAACCTCCTTTTATAAGGAAAGTCTCCTCTTCTGCTGACTAAATGACTAAATCTCTAGAAATTCTTATCAATAGAGAAGGTAACCACTTCAATTCACATAATAATCATACCCTTGTTTACTGTGCTTTGCCTGGTAACCATGCAACTGCTTCCTTGGCTTACCTCCAACACCTTCTTTTGTCTTTAGCTGGAGATGGTATTTAAGATGATGGCTTGGGCCATTTGTGGGAGTTACTCAGGGTTTCTGGGTATTTCCTAGGTATATCTCCCAGGCATACTCACTTTTCTATCGGTCTCTCTCAGATATATATGTTATTAAACATTTATTTTTCTCCTATTAATCTTTTAACAGAAGTATCACAGCCAAGAACCTAGAAGGGTAGAGGAAAATTTATCTGCTACACATGCACATAATGGACACTTGGACATTATTATTTTTTCTTTCCTTCTGATGGCATTTTTGAGCTAATATAGTTACATGTGAGATTTCAAAAACTATATCTTGAATTTTCATTGATACTCATTTACTTCTAAGGAAATCTATCAGCTTCATCTCTGTATTTAAGCTGAGAGTTAATTTTTAAAAAACAGCAGAGTCAAACTCCTACCTATACAAATTAAGTTACTTTCAAGAAATGGGAACTTAGGTCTGATTGTAGTTAAAAATGTGAACAATGCTTATGTAACTTTAGTTAGGCAACATCTGGAGCTGATTTCCTAACTTTGATTAAGAGAACCAGACTGATGAATCCCAGATGTTTAAACATGGCTGTGTTTCTTAGACTCACTAAATTATTAGAGTGAATACATGGGAGGAAGGGAAACATTTATAGGAACTAGGTGTCAAAGTGGCCAAGGGGGTTTTGGGGTGTTGGCGTAGCTGTGTGTGTGGGGGGGGAGTCTAAATGAACATCCCCTTTAAAGTTTTATGCATGTTATTAAGACAAAGGCGCAATCTTTGATAACCTCAAAAGTATGTCTTAATAGCTTCACTCATATTTATTCCTGCGGAAATATATTTTTTAGCATCCATTGTATCTAAAGTCCTGCAGTTAGAAAGATAAATAATAAACATTCCCTCCCTTTGAGTCACTCAGTTTAGTAAATGAGTCAGGCAGTAATTATAATCAATTATAACTGCTATATTGAAGGGCAAAGTACAGAAAGTAGCCAGATCTTCCAGGGAAGATAGGATGGTTTCAAAGAGGTGGCAGCCTTGGTCTCGAGATTTCTGTACATTACTTCTATCAGCTGCATTTAGCTGTAGTAATACAATTCCGCTTCCATAGAGTTGTATGTTCCATTAGATCATGAGGCCATTTACATGTCATAAAAATACATTTAAAACAACAATTTATGAAATTATACAATAGGAAGATCCCCTGGAGAAGGAAATGGCAACCCACTCCAGTATTCTTGCCTGGGAAATCCCATGGACAGAGGAGCCTGGCCATGGAGTTCCAAAGAGTCAGATGCAAAGAAGCACACACACATTCTGATAATTCAGCGTCACAGGGGTAAAAACATGGTTATTAATGTTGACTTCCCATCATTTGGTAAAGCTTTTAGAAAAAAAAATAAAAACTGAAAAATGTTAGTCGCTTAGTGGTGTTTGACTCTGCAACCCCCTGGACTGGACCCTGCCAGGTTTCTCTGTCTATGGAATTCTCCAGGCAAGCATACTGGAGTGGGTTGCCATTCCCTTCTCCAGGGGATCTTCCTGACCCAGGGATCAAACCCAGATCTCCTGCTTTGCAGGAAGATTCTTTACCGTCTGAGCCACCAATAAATACTAATAGTTTAGTCCGTCTTTTCACACATTGTGCTTTCAAGTGCAGGAATGCCTTTACCTTGTGCAATCTTTCTGCAGTAGATCCTGACTCTTCCCTCTTCCTGAACAGTCTCTTGTGCTTTCTTCAGCTCTTCACCCAGCAATGCCTGCTTAGCTTTCACAACCTGGTTTAAATGTCGGTTCCCCAGAAAGGACTTCCCCAGTCCTTCTAGGCTTGCTAAAATCCATTCACCACATATGCCCACATAACACTAGCACACGATCTTTATCACACTTGTAATTGTATACTGAGCATCTGTCTTTCTCACCTGATTACAAAGTTCCAGGAGAGCAGGAACTTTTCGCATCTATACTCATCACTGTGTTTTCAGCTCATTGCATCCATGCAGTAGATGCTTGCTGAAAAGAAAACATTCAAAATCTTTATCACTGTAATATTTTATGCTCTACTTATATCTTGCCTGATCTATCTAGAAGGCATGTCTTACCTTACAGGCTTCAACACATGTCTATCTGGACAGACTTTCTCATAAATGATTACATCTTGACCTTCAGGTCTCAGCTGAAACCGCACCTTCTCATGAAGATCTTCTCTCACCAATCTAAATGAATGGGTTAATTTCTACCTTATTTGTTTTCTTCATGATGCTCATCAGGATTTATAGTTATATATTAAATTTTTTCTTGTTCAATAGCTAAGTTGAGGGCAGGGCTGTGTTACCCAGTACTTAGCCAGGTGACTAGATAGGAAGATACTATTTTTTTTGGCAGAGGGGGGGAAATGAATAACAGGTACATATATGAATTTGGTAAATCTCTCTCTAAATATATTTTATGAGTTTCTTAGACACAGGGGCTATGGCTTTTTATCACTGTTAATCTATATCTAGCTTGCTTCTTTGTATATATTAGGAGTTCATATTTTTTTATTAAATATATAAATAATGTTTTAGTCATCCAAAGAACTTTTGTGGTGTCTTATTATATAAAGGTTGTCATTTTTACTCTATACCTATCAGAAAAAAATTCAAGATGACTTGTATATCTAAGACAGTAAAACGTCAATTACCAAAACCTAACTATAACTTTTATTCAGTTAACTATTAACACCTAGAGTGCAAGGTGTTATTGGCCCCTCTGAACAAGACTGAAACCATCTCCTCAAGCAGTTATATTAACTGGGGCAGCTCTTGCCTCACTCTTTCAGGGGGGTTACTTTTGGGTTCCAGTCCATGATGGGATAATAGGATTGACACTGCTCTCCTTACCTATTAGAAGTAGCAGAAAATCCAAAATAACTGCCTTCCCAGAGGTCCCCAGGAGCTAAACACTCAGAACGAGACTCCCAGAGCTGCCCTTCTGAATAAGTGCCCCAGGTTGGCAGTTCAGACTGCAAAGCCTGACATTCCCAGGGATGCTAAGATCCATTCTCTAGTCAGTGCTCCTGGGCAGGGGTACCAGTGACATAGGAGCCCAGGGGCTAAGCGGGGTGCTCTGTTAAGGGCACTGACAGGTGCACTGGGATAATGGCCTCTTTCAAACCATTCTTATACTTCATAGGACAGTGAAGGGGTAAAAATTAATTTTTCTTCTACCCTTCCAGGTTCCTGACTGGGACCCTAACCCCATAATAAAAGGCAAGTTAATAGGAGAAAAACAAACAGAAGCTTAGTAACATTGTTGATGGAAAAATTAATAGTTAATCAAGAAAGAAATGGAAATTTTTATTTGAGCCAACCTGGAGGATTATAACCCAGAAAACAGTCTTTCAGAAAGCTCTGAAGACTATTCTGCCCATTAGAGGTTAAAGCACAGTTGTATACATTTCTGAGACAAAGGCATATACTTCAAATGATGTACTGACACTTTACACTGTCCAGATCTCTCCATGTACAAAGAAGCACACAGTGGGTCATGGGTCATTCTGGCCCCTTACAAGATTAAGAAGGAAGGTTATCTCCTGAGGAGTTGTAACCCTTGATCAGATTAAGAAGGAAGGAATGTTATCTGCTAAGTGGGTCTGGTTAAGGCATATCCTACAAAGAGGCCCATACAGGTGAAGAAAAAAAATCATGTTTAAAATTTTCTCATCTTGCTATAAAATAGGAATTTTATTTCATCAACGTGTATACCACCTATATATGTGGACAATAGCTAGAAAAACTGAGTAAAACTACCAGAAGTGGCCAAAGCACCCACCTTAGAATACCATCTCCAGCAAAAGACAAAAGACATTTTGAAGGGGATGCCAGCTATGCTTGCCTGAAAAATACCACGGCCAGAGGAGTGTGGCGGGCTACAGTCCAAGGAGTTGCAAAGAGCTGGACACGGCTGTGTGCACTCACACACACAAACTATGGGAGGTTGCTAGGTAAAGCCTGGCAACAAGGGAAGGTTTGCTCTGCAGATTTAAGTGGTTGTGGTAAAGAACCTGCCAATGCAGGAGATGTAAGAGACGGGGATTCGATCCCTGGGCCAGGAAGATCCCCTGAAGGAGGGCGTGGCGACCCATTCCAGTGTTCTCCTGGAGAATTCCATGGGCACAGGAGCATGTGAGCTATTTAGTCCACAGGGTCTCATAGAGCCGAACACGACTGAACCAACTTAGCACACGTGTACTCTTCTCCACTGATAAGAAATTCTGGAGCTGGAGAATCCTTCTCTTCCTGGGACAGAGGAAGATGCCCTTACAAATGGAGATTTCCTGTATAAATGTCCCTTACCAAAGGGCAACTATTATACTGTTTTTATAGATTTTCCTGTGTTTGTTGTTTTTCAAAAATAAGGAGCTAAAAGTAATACTTATGCCAAAGAGGTGTGTCTGGGATGGCATATTCTCCTGCCCTTCAACAGCTTCTGAGGGTGGGTCAGGATTGGGATGAGCATCTCCTTGTCTTTTAAGCTAAGAACCATCGGAGGCTTTGTTCTGCTTTCTTTCCAAAGCAATGCAGCCATCCAGTCACACCAGTAAATAAAGCAACTTTTTAGTGATTCCAAGTGCTTTTCTCTCCTATGGGTAGGAGTGATGAGTCAGTGATAGCAGAAAGCACCCCACCTCAGCCACCCACCCAGACTCTTCAAAAAAAGAGCTGGATCTCATTTTTTATTCTATTTTTCCCCCTTTTAAAGTATCTTTCTTGCTGAGGCAGAAAGGGAAACATTCTCAAGTTTACTCTGTATTAGGAAAATCCAAATATAGTAATATTAGATAAGATGAAATGCTTTCAGATGTAAGGTAATGAATGATGCATTTTGAAGGGTACCAGGATATATACCACTCCAAAATATGCCCCTCTGGCATGTGGATTATTTTGAACTAAAGTAAAATGAGAACAAGCAAAAGCAGGTAAACCTCTAAAAAAAGGCACGAGTTTTCCTTTAATAAAGGAAATTTACATTTATAAAGGAAATTTATTTTCATAGAGATGTTGCCCTCTCCAATATCAGGAAAAGACGCAACCACATAATAAGACTGTCCGGCCAATGGGGCACCCAGACAGGCCGATATGCTGTCCCAATCTCTATCACTGTAAAAACGGGAGCCTCGTATCCAGGGAAAAAACAATATCCTCTTAAGAAAAAGGCCAAATCTAGCTGGTTTTAAACTGATTTCTAAAGTATGGGCTAATTAGACTCTATAGGTTGCCTTGTGTGTATGCTCAGTTGCTCAGTCATGTCCAACTCCTGCAACCCCATGGATGGTAGGCCACAGGTCTCCTTATAATACTCCTATTCTGCTGGTCAAGAAAACTCATACCAATGAATACTGATTCATTCAGGATCTGTGAGCCATAATGAAATCATTCAGGACCTTCACCCTACAGTTCTGAACCCATATAACTTATTCCTTACTTAAGAACCACACCTGGAGATTATTAGATTTGAAAGGTGCCTTTTTCTGTATTCCAGTAGAAAAGTAATCACAATTGCTATTTGCCTCTGAATGGCAGGACTCGAATTCCAAAACAAGAAGTCAGGACTGCTAGATGGTATTGCCCCAAATATTAAAAAACTCCCCTATCCTCTTTAACAAGATTTTGGCAGAAGATTTATGAGTATTACACCTGGAACCAGGTTGAGTAGAGGCCTTCCCAGTGAGGATGGAAAAAGCATTGAAAGTAACAGAAGCCCTTCTTAAGGATGTTATTCCTAAGTACAGCCTTCCGTCTACTCTTTGGAGTGAAAATGGATCTTTTCTGTTCCAGAAATAACAAATAGTAAGTAAAGCTTTAGGTATAAAGTGGAAACTTCATTCATCATGCAGACCCCAATCTAAGGGAAAGGCTGAGAAATGAATCACACCCTGAAGAAAACTCTCACCAAATTATGCCAGAAAACTCATCGAAAGTGGGCTTGTTTATTGCTCTCCTTTATATATGGTTGGCCCCTAGAAGTGGGCTAGGATTGAGCCCTGATGAAATCCTATATGGGAGACAATTCTTAGCTCCTAAGAATAAAAGAAAGAGAAACATTTCTATTGCAGGAGGTAAAAATTAAACAGCAGGTACAACAGAAGGATGAACCATTAAATGCTGTGCATGAGTTTGTGTCCCATAGGTCTCCCCCTCACCTGGAAGCTCCTTTGCATCCCTTCAAAGTGGAATAGTGGGTAGTGCCAAAAATGTGGAAAGAGCAAGCAGCTGAGCAGCAACTTGAAGAAAGGAAGGGACCCTTTGATGTTCTCACTATGCACACCTCTCTAAAATTGAGTGGAGTAAAACTGTTGGTACATCACATTAGCGTAAAAAAGATGACCAGAGGCTGCCCAGCCAAGCCTGTGTACAGCCAGTGAGTGGATTCGAGAAGCAGACATCTTACACTTTGGGAAACCTTAAGTATTTGTCTGGCAAGCAAAATGAAAGTTCTGTTTTGTTCGTCTTATACCTTTTCCCACAAATAGCTTCACATACAGATTCTTTCCGTAATTCTAACTGCTGGATACGAAGTCAGCTTCCTCTTTCCAAGTCTGCAGGATTGCCTTGGTGGGTTTCTCCCCCTTACAGGGAATGATGTGCAAACAGCTGGCCGCAAGTCCCTCCGCAGTGCCATGTCCGGACTGGGCTTCAGGCTTAGGCTCCTGAATCCCCAAGGGAAGGCGTTCTGGCCCGCCTACTGACGTTTCTGTTGTTAGTCCTCCTACCTCTCACTGGGTCTGTTGTGCCAAAATGGCAGATGAAGGGACTGAAATCTTAATGATGCAAAACTCAAATCCAAGATTTGGAACTCAAATATTTCTAATCTGATACCCACTCCCCCCAGTTTAGGAAGGACTACCCCCCACCCCAACACACACACACAGGGAAGCCTGGAGTGCTGCAGTCCAGGGGGTCACAGAGAGTCAGACATGACTTGGTGACTAAACAATATGCCCCATTTCAACAGAAAGTAGCTAGACTGGTTATTGCTTATTTCCTGAAAGATTTAGGGAAAGATAAAACTGAGTCCCCCTAAAACTGAATTCATGATTAATGTCTCTGCCCAAAATGATTGTTCCTTTCCTTATGTAACTTCTGTTCTCAAGATTGAGGAGTATCAAAGAAAAGGGGAGAGTGAAACCAAGCAGGACCCCGTTGTCTCCTGGGCACGCAAGCCTTTCCGGGTCTCCCATTTCTTGTGTGTAGGCAAAAGACTCTAGCCTCCCTGATCTTCCCTGAGTTCCAAAGGGCAGATTCAAACAGTTGCCCATCAGAGAAGGGAGAGGATACAGAGCAAGAGAGGAGCCTTGAGGCAAGACAATACAGCCTTGGGGGCAGGGTTTTGGTTCTACCTCAAGGAATAAACATAACAATATCCTGGCATCTTTACAGAACTAAAAGCCTCCTGACAAATGGAAAATGTCAGACTTCTTCATTCCAGAGAAGACCACCTGAGGCCAGATTAAAGAAACCAAAGATGCTTCACCTCACACACACCACAAGCTTATCAGTGACCCCGCCCTTGAGCCATTGTTATGGAACACCACACCAGATCCTCCCAGGCTGGGACACAGTTTCCAGGAGCATGAGCCTGTTGTGTCTCTTTGTCTGGAATAAATATCGCAATAAAACTAGCAATAAATAAACAAAATAGCAATAATACTGTTCTTTTCTACTTCACCCCACACTCTGTCTCTGAGACTTGATTCAGCACTTGGCGCACAGAGGCCAAGTTTTTTGGCCTTATTATCAATGGAGAAAGCACTTCTTACATACGCATGGCAAACTTTGCTTAAACAATTCTTGTTTACTACACCTTCCTTGGTCACATTCTTTTAACGACATCCCTTGCTCAGTAGCCCCAAACTCCTTTACCTCCACGTAGCTTGAGATAAGCCCAAATTCTAATTACTCCTCTGAGTTACTTGTTAGGTGCACCCATGTGTACATTCATGATGCAAATATTAATAAACTTCTGTTTTTCTCTTATCCTGTCTCTGGCCAGTTGAATTTACCAGGTTCTACACTAGAGGATTGAAGATGTGTAGAGGAAAATTTTTCCTTCCCCACAATGCCACAATTTGTAGTAATGTATAAGTAACATGTGACATGGGTTCATGGGTTGGCAAAATCGCATTTACTTGTAGGAACCAGGACAATTAGAGAGGAAACTGGGAAGTCTATGCTGAATGCAGGACAGAGCTTGAACCTGTGTAAAAGTGGCAGAGAAGATCATCTGAATGTAATAATACAATCAAAGACACAGGAGAAGATGGGACATGACTCGGGGGATACAAGACCTGAAAAATTAGTGCTAGAGACGGATCATGGACATACTTGACTGGCAAACTAAGGAGACTCGACTTTGGCTAGAAAAAAATATTTTAAGCCGAGTTGTGGTCTACATATAGAAATGACGGGATCAGGAGCATATTTAAATATTCTGGAAAAGAAGTTAATGAGATTGTGAGTAGTAGCAATGGAAGAGAACAGAAGGAAGATGGGCTGGATTACGAGAGGTGCACTAATGATTGATGGTGCTGGATATGAGGAGAGAGTAGAGGCAAAGAAGCTGCCACTTCCTGATGGAAAGATCAGTTGGATCACAGCATGACTTACCCCAATGACACAGCTGCTTCTTCTGCCTCAAGGAACCAAGCTTTTGTGTGTGTGTGTGTGTGTGTGTTTCAGAACATTTTGCCTAAAAAATTTCTGAAGTTTCTTTCAGAGTTAGAATATAAGTTACACAAAGCAAGAATTTCCTTTGAAGCATTTATCCTTTAGAATCATTTATACTTTCTTTTTATCAACTAGGGGAATAATAGCTCTTGACATGCAACTGTTATAAGTGGATTTCATATACTTCTCATTTTATCCTGATTATAGCACCATGAAGAAGGCTTTGGGGCACCTTTATTGGTGGGAAACAATGTACTTTTAGTTGTCAAAGTTTTCTGTAGAATTGGAAATAATGAAAAGCCACCTACAAGCAGCTGCAGGAGACCCATGAGTGTGAATCGCCATGAGCATACCTGGGACATCTTAGTTTTAAAGAACATGAGGCAAGAACCACCAGTGTGCTGTGTCAGAGACCAGGTTCCACAGTCAGCTCTGGAAATAAGTACCTTTTCAGGCAATTACCAGCTGTATGAGCTTGAGCAAATTACCTAGCTTCCATGGACTTTAGTTTCCCTCATCTCTATGATGGGGCGATAGTGATCAGTCTCATTAAATGAAAAAAAAATTGCTAGTAACAGAAACAGCTAATATGCTATACTTCTTTGCTAAGTATCAAACATTCACTAAGAGTTTTACATTCAATATCTCAGTTATTCTCAAAATAGTCCTGGGATAAGTACTACTAGTATTTCCATTTTATAGATGAGAAAATTGAGGCTTTTGAAACATTTATTTGCCTAGATTACAATGTTAGTATAGTGTTAATGAGGATTTAAATCTGTGTGGACTTATATTGGTGCTTTTAAAGTATTATTCTATAATATCATTGCACATGTAAATTACCTACCAGAGCATCCAGAATGCAATAAGTCCCAGATATGTAATATTAGAGATCTCTTTATAGTCTCAGATCAGATTGTGACTTAAATTGTATAAGTACTCTGCAAACTAGCTAAAGAGAAGTAACATTTAATTAAAAATGTCAATTTTTTTTTACAATAGCTAGGACATGGAAGCAACCTAGATGTCCACTGACAAGATAAATGATACAGAAGTTGTGGTACATATATACAATGTAATATTACCCAGCTATATTAAAAAAAATATTTGAGTCAGTCCTAATGAGGTAGATCAGCCTATTACATAGAGTAAAGTAAGTCAGAAAGAGAAAGATTAAATACTATATATTGAAGCATGCATATGGAATCTAGAAAGATGGTACTGATGAACCTATTTGCAGGGCAGCAATGAAGGTGCAGACACAGAGAACAGATTGTGTACATAGTACCGGAAGGAGAGGGAGGGACAAACTGAGAGAATGGCATGGAAAGATATACATTACCTTATGTAACATAGATCACTAGTGGGAATTTGCTATGTGGCACAGAGAGCTCAACCCAGCGCTCTGTGATAACCTAGAGGGGTGGGATGGGGTGGGAGAGGAGAGAGGGGTTCAGGAGAGAGAGGACATATGTATACCCATGGCTGATTCATGTTGAGGTATGGCAGAGGCCAACACAATATTGTAAAGCAATTATCCTCCAATTAAAAACCCCACAATTTAAAAAAATATCAGTCAAGGTAGAATCAGATGAAAGCAACTGATCATGACCTTGTCATAGCAAAGGGGGCTTGCATAACTCAATGAAGCTATGAGCATGCTATTATGCAGGGCCACCAAAGACAGATGGGACACAGTGAAGAGTTCTGACAAAACATGGTCCACTGGAGGAAGGAATAGTAAACCACTCCAGTATTCTTGTCTGGAGAACCACATGGACAGCATGAAAAGGCAAAAAGATATGACACCAGAAGGTGAGTTTCCCAGGTTGGAAGGCGTCCAATATGCTACTGGCGAAGAGCAGAGGGCAATTACTAATACCTCCAGTAAGAATCAAGCAGCTGGGCCAAAGCAGAAATGACACTCAGTTGTGGATTTTGTGACAGTAAAGTCTGATTCTGTGAAGAAAAATATTGCATAGGAACCTGGAATGCTAGGTCCATGAAACAAAGCAAACTGGATGTGGTCAAGCAGGGGATGGCAAGACTGAACATCGACATTTTAGGAACAAATGAATGAAAATGTACGAGAATGGGTAAATTTAATTCAGATGACATTATATCTATTATTGTGGGTAAGAATCCCTTAGAAGAAAGAGAATAGCCCTCATAATCAACAAGAGTCCAAAATGTAGTGCTTGGGTGCAGTCTCAAAAACAAGAGAATAATCTCAGTTCATTTCCAAGGCAAACTATTTAACATCACAGTAATCCAAGTCTATGCCCCAACCACTGAAACTGAAGAAACTGAGGCTGACCAGTTCTTTGAGAACCAACAACACCTTCTAGAACTAACAGCAAAAAAAAAAAAAAAAAAAAGATGTCCTTTTCATCATAGGGGATTGGAAAGCAAAAGTAGGAAGTCAAGAGATACATGGAATAACAGAAAAGTTTGGCCTTGGAGTACAAAATGAAGTGGGCAAAGGCTAACAGAGTTTTTCAAGAGAACACACTGGTCATAGCAAACACACTGTTTCAACAACCCAAGAGATGACTCCATAATGCCCATCACCATATAGTCAATACTGAAATCAGATTGATTATGTTCTTTACAACCAAAGATGGAGAAGCTCTATACAGTCAGTAAAAAAAAAGAACTGGAGCTGACTGTAACTCAGATCATGAGCTCCTTATTGCATAATTCAGGCTTAAATGGAAGAAAGTAGGCAAAACCACTAGGCCATTCAGGTGTTACCTAACTCAGATCATGTAGGATTATACAATTGAGATGGCAAATAGATTCAAGGGATTATGTCTGGTAGAACACTTGAACTATGGACAAGGTTCATGACTCTGTACAGGAGGCGATGACCAAAACCATACCCAAGAAAAAGAAATGCAAGAAGGTAAAGTGGTTGTCTGAGGAGGATTTACAAATAGCTGAGGAAAGAAGGGAAGTGAAAAGCAAAGGAGAAAGGGAAAGATATACCCAACTGAAAGCAGAGCTCCAGAGAATAGCAAGGAGAGATAAGAAGACCTTCTTAAATAAACAATGCAAAGAAGTAGAGGAAAACAACAAAATGGGAAAGGCTAGAGATCTGTTCAAGAAAATTGGAGATTTCAGGGGAACATTTCATGCAAGGATGGGCATGATAAAGGACGGAAATGAGAACCTAAGAGAAGCAAAAGAGATTAAGAAGAGGTGGCAAAAATATACAGAAAAACTATACAAAAATGCCTTAACGACCCAGATAACCATGATGGCATGGTCACTCACCTAGAGCCAGATATCCTGGACTGTAAAGCCAAGCGGGCTTCAGGAAGCATTACTACAAACAAAGCTAGTGGAGGTGAAAGTGAAGAAGGAGGGTGAAAAAGCTGGCTTAAAGCTCAACATTCAGAAAACGAAGATCATGGCATCGTATCCCATCACTTCATGGGAAATAGATGGGGAAACAGGGGAAAGAGTGTCAGACTTTATTTTGGGGGGCTCCAAAATCACTGCAAATGGTGACTGCAGCCATGAAATTAAAAGACACTCACTCCTTGGAAGGAAAGTTATGACCAACCTAGATAGCATATTCAAAAGCAGAGACATTACTTTGCCAACAAAGGTCCATCTAGTCAAGGCTATGGTTTTTCCAGTAGTCATGTCTAGATGTGAAAGTTGGACGGTGAAGAAAGCCGAGTGCTGAAGAATTGATGCTTTTGAACTGTGGTGTTGGAGAAGACTCTTGAGACTCTCTTGGGCTGCAAGAAGAGCCAACCAGTCCGTTCTAAAGGAGATCAGTCCTGGGTGTTCATTGGAAGGACTGATCTTGAAGCTGAAACTCCAGTACTTTGGCCACCTCATACAAAGAGTTGACTCATTGTAAAAGACCCTAATGCTGGGAAGGATTGGGAGCAGGACAAGAAGGGAACGACAGAGGATAAGATGGCTGGATGGCATCACCGACTCGACGGACATGGGTTTGGTAAACTCCGGGAGTTGGTGATGGACAGAGAGACCTGGTGTGCTGCGATTCATGGGGTCGCAGAGACAGACACGACTGAGCGACTGAACTGAAGTGGAGGTAAGGGAATTCTAGCTGAGCTATTTCAAATCCTAAAAGATGAAGCTGTTAAAATGCTTCACTCAATATGTCAGCAAATTTGGAAAACTCAGCAGTGGCCACAGGACTGGAAAATGTCAGTTTTCACTTGAATATCAAAGAAGGGCAATTCCAAAGAATGTTCAAATATGATACAATTGCCATCTCACATGCTAGCAAGGTAATGCTCAAAATTCTTCAAGCTAGGCTTCAGCAGTGTGTGAACCCAGAACTTCCAGATGTACAAGCTGGGTTTCAAAGAGGCAGAGGAATCAGAGACCAAATCACCAACATGTTGGATCATGGAGAAAGCAAGGGAGCTCCAGAAAAATATCTACTTCTGCTTCATTGACTATGCTAAAACCTTTGTGTAGTTCAGAACAAACTGTATCCTAAAGATACGGGAGTGCGAGACCACACCACCTGTCTCCTAAGAAACCTACATGCAGGTCAAGAAGCAACAGTTAGAACCAGACATGGAACAACAGACTGGTTCAAAATTGGGAAAGGAGTACAGCAAGGCTGTATATTGCCACCCTGCTTATATATGCAGAGTACATCATGAGAAAGCTGGGCTGGATGAAGCACAAGCTGGAATCAAGATTGCTGGGGGAAATATCAACAACTGCAGATGTGCAGATGATACCACTCTAATGGAAGCAAGTGAAGAAAAATTAGAGTCTCTTGATGAGGGTGAAAGAGAGAGTGAAAAAACTGCCTTGAAACTCAACATTCAGCAAACTAAGATCATGGCATTTGGTCCTAACACTTCATGGCAAAGAAAAGGAGAATAAGTGGAAACTGTAACATTTTAATTTTCTTGGCTCCAGAATCACTGCAGATGCTAACTGCAGCCATGAAATTAAAAGATGCTTGCTCCTTGGAAGAAAAGCTATGAGAATCTTAGCTTACTAAAAAGTAGAGGCATCACTTTGCTGACAAAGGTCTGTACAGTCAAAGCTATGGTTTTTCCTGTAGTCATGTATGGATATGAGAGTTGGACCATAAAGAAGGCTGAATGCTGAAGAACTGATGCTTTCAAAATATGTTGTGGGAACAGAATCTTGAGAGTCCCTTGGACTGCAAGGAGATCAAACCAGTCAATCCTAAAGGAAATCACCTCTGAATATTCATTGGAAAGACTGTTGCTGAAGCTGAAACACAAATACTTTGGCCAGATGATGAGAAGAACTGACTCATTGGAAAGGACCCTGATGCTGAGAAAAATTGAGGGGGAGGAGGAGGGGGTGGCAGAAGATGAGATGGTTAGATAGCATCACTGACTCAATGGACATGATTTTGAGCAAACTCAGGGAGATAGTGGAGGACAAAGGAACCTGGCGTGCTGCAGTCCATGGAGTGAGACCTGACTTAGCAACTGAACAACAACAGCAAATAATATAATATTAAGATGAAAAATGGATTTTAGAGTGGATTGTAGAATTAAAAGAGAAAAGTGATAAAGAGACCTGGAAAGAGAATAAATGGAGGGAGGGAAGAACCAGGACAAGATCATCATCATGCTAGCTTTTTTGCCATCTTCCCCTAATGAATTGGGAAAGCAAATCTGTAGGCATCGAGTCTATACTGCAGACAGCATATGACTGTAGTATCCTTTGTCTGTAGGCCCATCATCTTATTGTGCACTGATTGAGGGAATAGTGTGAATTACATGCAAGATTTGGTGGCCACAAGTACCCTAGGAAGAAGCTAGGGTAAAAGCCCTGAGAAGAAATTGTAGAGATTCTTGCTTAAAATGGCTAAACCAGGACAAGGTTCTATGAATCAGGGAGTGGCTAGCAGCAAGCAGTGGACTGGAGCTGCCAGCAAGCTGAAGAGAAGCCTTAGCTTGTGGAAGGGAGAGACTTCATGTTTCCTCCTGGGAAAAGTTGAAATCACTGGTGGGAACTTCTTCTGAGGACTTGAACTTGCTATCAGTAAGTAACCCAAGGTTTTGCATGTGTTGAACTCTAGAAGTGGAGATGTATAGACCCTGCTTATTGTCTCAGTGGGATTACTGATCACAAGAGTGCCAGTAACCAGGTACTTGATGCCATTGTGGTTCTATTAGTGCCTTATTCCCAGATTCCTAATCTATTTGAACACCTGCCTTGGGGCCACATTCTGAATTAAAGTGGTCCTCTGAGTTGTATCCATATCACCTGGATAGCTTGGTGACATCTGAAGTGTCTGGAGCTCACGAACTCCCCAGGGAACATCATACTTCTGAGCCAAATTCAAGACAGTTGTACTTTTTCTGCTTGCCTCTGATGGACCAAGGTAAACTTTCCTACAGAAAAATAGCAATAGCTGAAACCTGACCTTAAGAAAAATGGTGCTAGGCAGAGATGGAACTATACAAAACGTAATTAGTCATTCCTAAGAGTATAGACGAATCCACACTTAAAGAGTTTAAAATAATTAGGCATCCATAATGTTATTTCAACATGCTTTTTAACATAATGAAAATTAAATTAACTAGAAATTTGTAGATCTGTCTATACACAAACAAATTTGATTTGCATAGTACAACAGTTGTGCTTTTGTTTCACTGAACTGGCAAATAGCTTGATTGATTTAACTGAATGAGCCAGTTATATTTGTGCTGAGTTGGCTCTAGAAAGCATGCATGTAGACAGTAAGCCACGCTGATACAAATAAACAGAGAATATCGAGTTCACCTTAGATGGGTTTTAGTCAGTACTGTCTACATCTTGTGCTTTAAGAGGAGCACAGAATCTCTCATGCTAAATTTCAATTAAAAGTGCAACCTATTTTTCATGGTATGAACAACCTAACATGGTTAACTTTACACAATTATAAAGTTATATTTTGTAATTTTGAGTCTCTTCTCCCACCTCTTTGTATTCCAATCACAAGTGTCTTTACTTTCTTTCGATGCTACTTTAAATAATCAATTTGAGCTGTAGAAAATACTGGAGCGTTTCACCTCAAAAGAAAAATTTTGGCAAGTTTTGAGTGAAAACAGAGCATTATAATAGAATCCACTATGCATACCTCTACCGCTGAGAGCAGACCTCATGTTTTTATAGTCACCCAGCGCTAATGCAGCAGGGGGGCTCTGTCCTGGATTCTTTGTGGCTCCAGACTACTTTATTTCCTTTCTTCTCACTGTAGGAGAATGTTTCCTTTTTCCCCGTGTCTCAGGGCCTATGAGACATCATTAGCCCTTCTGGCTCTATATCTTGCTATTTATCTTTTTTGCTTTCTTCTGTTTCCATTTTCATATTTTACCATTTTTTGCTTCTCTTTGAACAAGACTAGTTGTTGTTCAGTCACCCAGTTGTGTCTGACTCTTTGCAACCCTATGGAGTGCAGCCAGCCAGGCCTCCCTGTCCCTCATCATCTCCCAAAATTTGCCCAAGTTCATGTCCATGGCATCACCAATGCCATGGACATGAACAAAACTAGACTCATTGTTCAATTCAAAGCTGAGGGAATAATAGTTCATTACTACTTTTGAATACCTGTTGCATGCCAGGTGCTACAGGTACCTTAAAACCTTATTTCTAATTAAACAATTTAATATTCCTATTTCACAGTTGTGGAAACTAAAGCTTAGAAACTAAGGGAAGTCTTGGTCATACAGCTGGTAAATAACAAAATTAATGGAAGACCTCAGGACTGTTGCCTTCCAAAGGCTGTACTCCCTCTTTCCTTTCCAATCATCTGAGTCTATTCACCTGGTCTAGCTTAGCATGGATTACCTTCCCAGGCATGATACACTAAACTTTCACTGATGATCATGGGACTTTTATCTTTATCTGAGGATTAAGTTTATTCTTTAGTTTTGCAACATTCCTTCTGCCAGTCTGTCTAGAAACTCTGGCTCTAACTGAAAACCCACTAGACTGTGCACTCCTGTCTGACTTCAAAGGCTCTGCTCTTTGCATCTTGTTAGACTTCCTATCGGAGAAGGCAATGGCACCCCACTCCAGTACTCTTGCCTAGAAAATCCCATGGGCAGAGGAGCCTGGTAGGCTGCAGTCCATGGGGTCGCTAGGAGTCGGATATGACTGAGCGAGTTGACTTTCACTTTTCACTTTCATGCATTGGAGAAGGAAATGGCAACCCACTCCAGTGTTCTTGCCTGGAGTATCCCAGGGACCGGGGAGCCTGGTGGGCTGCAGTCTATGGGGTCGCACATAGTCAGACACGACTGAAGCGACTTAGCCACAGTAGCAGCAGCATACTTCCTATCAAGCATGATTGATCAGTTATTACCCATCCACCAAGTTCTGGAAGCTACAACAAAATTTAAACTTCAATGGCTGAGTTTCTTGGAAATGTTTTCAAACATATAATTGGAATTTTCTTACTTAACTATACTTCAGCTACACTTTTCTAAACTTTTCTTTCTGGAACAGTGCCAGTCACAATATAGTTATAAGAAACAAAAATAGAGCTATTTGAATTAGAAAAGGATTCAAAACAAGGAAGGAGTAGCCTCTTGGCAGGTCATCCAGGAATGACCCTCCGAGTAATAATGAGGAACTTGCCCTTCAGGGGAGCTGCTCCTTCTGCCCTAATCAAGGGGGAAGAATCACAAGGCCACCAAAGCATCTTTACAGCTGCGGCTGGGCATCTCGATGGCAGCAATTGGGCACTAGAGAACCAACTTAGACCCAATGTCTCTCGCTGTGTCTTTCTACAGAAAACAGCACTGAAGCAAATCACTGGCCTCTGCCCCTCTTCCATCTTCTGAATCTTGCATGAGTGAATCTCATTTGTGAACCCTGTCTGATATCTAGAACCCTTGCTGCAAGGGAGTTTGAAAAGAAGCTTTTAGTTTTTCAATCTCTGCCACACAGAAATCTTTTAGAAAGCAGGTGGAATAGGGAGCCAATAAACTAATTATTCTTTGACAGAGGGGTATTTGGCAAACATTGATTTTCTTTGTTTTGCATTGAATGAGATGGAACATTTTTAGAAAACAGCTATAATATTGCAAACAACGACAATAAAGCACACCGTGTGAGTATCTCACTTATCTGGATGATTGGTGTCTTGCCTGACTGAATGTGTATTTATACTTCATTAATGACAATATTTGACAAAAGGTTTAACTTTCTCAAATGCATGAGTGATCTTATAAGTGGAGGGAATGTTTCTTAAAGACTCTGACTCCAGGTAGAGGGACTCAAAATGTAGAATGTAAGTGCTACAGTCTTTATGGTACATAAAGTCTGGAAGAGAATGGAAGGATATCTTCTTGGCAAAAGCCTGATCTCTTATATTTCATATTAAGCTTAAAAAATCAGTATTATAGGGAACATTTAACCAATTCAAACAAGCTAACCAATTATAGAGAAGTCAGTTAATACTAGGTCACCATGAATCAACAAAAAATCTAAGGTTCTTTATATAAAAGAGAAAATTTTTCTAGAGATTTCAGATATAGTAGTGATGTTAATGATCAAATTCATATTGATGTCAGAATGAAAATTTAACATATAAATTTTTCATGTCTTTAATGAAGCTTTGAACTAAGTGTTCTTTGACCAACTTATTGCTGAAAATAGCTATTTTAGGAATAACAAGAGACATTTATCCCATAAGAGATATTTTTTCTTTGAATTATTTTAAGTTGGGATGTAAACTAATCATCTGAAACAACTTTATCCAAAAAGATGTTTATGTATAAAATACAGTGAAAGAAATGTATCATTAATCATCTTTGATGAAAAGTTAGCCTTTAAGAAGTAGAGTTGAAATGTAATACTAACTTTTAAAATATGGATAATGTAAAATTCTATTTTGGTTACTTTAAATCAACTTTTCTTCCTTCTTTACTGTTTCTGATGGGGGATGGGATAGGTTCCTAAGGTTAACTATTCTGCTCTATTTTTCAAAAATACTTTCAAATACATTTTCCTTTTTTTAGTTATCCTTAAATAACTAAAAATGTTTCAATTTTATTTTCTACTAGGCTAGTCAGTTCAATAATTTGAGTCTTGAGAGTTCTGGTTCAAGATGGTAACACAGAAGGACCCTGAACTCACCTCCTTCCATGAAATCTATAGTTACATTTGAAATCTATAACACACCAAATTTATAGGTACATTTGGAAAATCTTTCTCTGGAAAAAAACAAACTCATTTATCATTGTATCAAAAAGAATAAAATGCCTAGGGATAAACCTACCTAAGGAGGCAAAAGATCTGTACTCCAAAAACCACAGATGCTGATGAAAGAAATCTATTATGACACAAACAGATGGAGAGATGTAACATGTTCTTGGATTGAAAGAAACAATATTGTCAAAATGAATATACAATCCAAGGCAATCTACAGATTCAGTGCAATTCCTAGCAAATCACCAATGGCATTTTACAGAACTAGAACTAAAAATTTTAAAGTTTTTATGGAGACACAAAAGAACTCAAATAGCCAAAAGAATCTTGAGAAAGAAAGATGGAGCTGGAGGAATCAGCTTCCCTGACTTCAGATCATACTACAAAGCTGCCATCATTAAAACAGTATGGTACTAACACAGAAGCAGCAATATAGATCAATGGAAGAGTATAGAAAACCCAGAAATAAACCCATGCACCTGTGGTCAATTAACCTATGACAAAGGAGGCAAGACTATACAATGGAGAAAAGACAACCTCTTCAATAAGTAGTGCTGAGAAAACTAGATGGATACATAAAAAAAGAATGAAATTAGAACATTCTTTAACACCATACACAAACTCAAACTGGATTAAAGACATAAATATAAGATGGGATACTATAAAACGCCTAGAAGAAAACAGTCAGTACACTCGTTGACATAAATAAAAATATCTTTTTCAGCTGTGTCCTAGAGTAATGGAAATAAAAACAAAAACAAATGGGACCTAATTAAACTCAAGAGTTTTTGCCCAGCAAAGGAAACCATAAACAAAACAAAAAGACAACTTACAGAATGGGAGAAAATATTTGCAAACAATGTGGCCAACAAAGAATTAATCTCCAAAGTTTAGATACAGCTCATGAAGCTCAATCAAAAAAAATTTTTTTTAATCAAAAAATGGGCAGAAGACCTAAATAGACATTTCTCCAAAGAAGACATACATATGGCCAAGAGGCACGTGAAAATATGCTCAACATCACCAATTAAAGAAGTTCAAATTAAAACTATAATAAGTCAGAATGGCCATTATTAAAAAAATCTACAAACAGTAAATCCTGGAGAGAGTGTGAAGAAAAGAGGCCTGTCCTACAGTGTTGGTGGGAATGTAAGTTGGAGAACAGTATGGGTTCCTTAAAGAACTAAAAATAGAGCTAACATTTGATCCAACAATCCCACTACTGGGCATATATCCAGATAAAAAACATAGTTTGAAAGGATACATGGACTACAATGTTTATTGCAGCACAGTTTACAATAGCCAACACATGGAAGCAACCTAAATGTCCTTTGACGGATAGATAAAGACATGGTACATATATACAATAGAATGTTACTCAACCATAAAAAAGAATGCAGTAATGCCATTTGCAGCAACATGGCTGGACCTGGAGATTATCATACTAAGTGATGTTAAGTCACACAGAGAAATGTTATATGATATCATTTATATGCAGAATCTTGAAAAAGAAAGAAAAGATACAAGTGAACTTATTTACAAGAAAGAAACAGACCCACGGACTTACAAAACAAACTTATCGTTACCAGGGGGGAAGGGTAGGGGTTAGGGATAGTCTAGGAGTTTGAGATTGACATGTACATACTGCTACAATTAAAGTAGATAACCAACAAGGACCTATGGTATAGCACAGGGAACTCTGCTTAATACTCTGTAATAACCTAAATGAGAAAAGAATTTTAGAAAGGATACATGTATATGTATACCTGAATTCATTTCTCTACATCTGAAACTAACACAACATTGTTAATCAACTATATTCCAACAAAAAAAATTAATAAAAAATTGATGAGAAAGGGGAGAAAATATACAAATGATAATTATATAAAACAGTAATAAGAATTGTTTTGAGAAATATTCAAAATTATATTGGTGGTTTAATAAAAATACACATAGTCTTGGAAAAAAATAGATCACTAACAAGGACTTACTGTATAGCATAGGGACTATCTGCTCAATATCCTGTAATATCCTAAATGTGAAAAGAATCTGAAAAAAATGGATGTATATTTATAATTGAGTCACTTTGCTGTACACCTGAAGCTAACACAACACATTGTAAATCAACTACAGTCTAATAAAAAAATAAAAATTAAGAAAAAACCCAGAGCCAGCTGAATGACTCCTATAAATTGAACAAATGAGAAAAATCCCATATCGAAGTGAGTAGCAGAGACTGAGACACAATCTAGCCATAAATCACAGCCCTGCAATCTGCAATCAGGAGGAGACTCAAAACCCTGTGCTTCTCCTGATGAGCAAAAGTTTTGAGCCCCACATCTGGCACCCTAACTGCTAAGACCTGCACCCAAGAGATGAGTCCCCCAAAATTCTAGCTTTGAAAGTCAGTGGTGCTTGGGTCCAAGAGAATTACAAGGCTACAGAGAACTGAAAACAGTTCTTAAAGGGCTCCTGTGCATAGATTCATCCATCCCAGATCCCAACACAGATAGTCAAAGCACTTAGACGTTCTACTTTCTATGAAAGCCTATTTGCTTATATCTAAGCATCAGCCTGAGAATGTATTTTAACATACATCTAGTGACCTATGGAAATATTCTCCAAAAATAGAGGTCAGGGGTGCCATCTTTGTGTGTTCCTTCTGCCTCACTTCGGGTTGCCAATACCTCCTGGAAAGCAGCTTGTACACTTATCTGGTATCTCAGTTTTAACCTCTGCTACCCAGAGGACACCTCTAGATCACCTGGCTCTGGTGACCAGTGGGGTTAGGCTTTCAGGTCCGACAGGACTCTAATAAATGGGGAAATTTCTGAACCCACTATCACCTACAAGGTTAAGCAGAGAGGCAATAGATTAGGGTGTCCAGTCATTTTGTGAAAGAAGCCTATTAGCTTATTTTTATAACTGTGGCCTGAAGGGCAGGCTTCTAAGTAGACACATGTCCGAGGGCTGATTATAACCTCCCTCCCTCAGAGAGTGGGGAAGATGGCAGGCATCATATTAGCACTCCCCTTCTGCTCCACTCAGGTCATCTGTGTCTTTAAGAAAGGAGCTTGTATATAATCCTGGTGTCCCAACTTTTGCATCTGCCACTCAAAAGATAGTCCCTTGAAAGCCTGGCTTTAGTTGCCTGCTGTGCTTATGTTTATGGGTTTAGTGGGACAATGACCAAGTAAGAAAGATTTCTTAACTGGTTATCACCCCCAGTCTCAGCACAGAGAGGAGACAAATGCCCATATCCCAGTCTTCTCTTGGAGCTTCCCCCATGGCTCAGAATCCACCCACACTGCTGGAGACACAGCAGGAGCCATTGCTTCGATCCCTGGTTTGGGAAGATACCCTGAAGAAGGATATAGCAACCTACTCCAGTATCCTTGCCTGGAAAATTCCATGGACAGAGGAACTTGCTGGGCTACAGTTCATAGGATCACAAAAGAGTCAGATATTACTTAGTGACCAAACAACAATAACAAAAGTCTTCCCTTAAAGAAATCTATTTTTATACTTTAAAAGTTGCTGCACAAGGACCTGGCTTCGAATAAGCCTGAATCTAGCTGTTGACAAAGATCCTTCCTTTTGGACACTGACAGGATTGGGCATACCTCAATTACTGGGAGCCACTAAAAATAAAATAGGCTGCTTGGAAAAATCACAAAAATTTGAGAGACCAAAGAGCTAGGGCAGAGTTGAATGATAATATTCATTTCCTATAGGAGAGCACTCCTTCAAGACTAGAGGTGGTGACTGTTTCATCTAATGCATAAAAATGCATAACCCATACAGAGAATCAAGGAAAATGAAGCAACAGAGGAATATGTTTCAAATAAAAAATTGATGAATCCTCAGGAAAAGAACTTAATAAAATGGAGATAAAAGATTTACCTGATAGGCTTCAAAATAATGGTCATAAAGATGCTCACTGAGCTCAGAGAAGATTGAATAAATAAATTTTGCAAGGAGAAAGAAAAAGAAAGTACAAATACAGCTGAAGAATACAGTGATTGAACTGAAAATACAACAAAGGGGCTCAATAACAGACTAGAGGATGCAGAAAAAAGGATTCAGAAACTCAAACATAGGGCAGTGTTTTATTTAAAATGGATAACCAACAAAAACCTTATGTATGGTACATGGAACTCTGCTCAATGTTATGGGAGTTTGGGAAAGAATGGATACATGTATATGTATGGCTGAGTCCCTTTGCTGTCCACCTGACACATTGTTAATTGTCATAGTCCAATAAAAAATAAAAAGTTTAAAATAGATTATTATAGATATAAATTGTTTCCTGTAAACCTCATGGTAACCACAACGCATAAACCTATAGCAGATACACAAGAGATTAAAAAGAAATCTAAGCATACCACTAGGGAATATTATCAAATCACAAAGAGAGCAAAAGGAGAAAGGAACAAAGAAATTACAAAATACCCGCAGATCAATTAACAAAATGGCTATAAGTATATATGTACATACTTCAAATATAAATGCACTAAATCCTCCAATTATAAGAGAGAGTGGCCGAATGGATAAAATAACAAGGCCCATCTATATGCTGCCTAAGAGAGACTTCTTTCAGTTCAAAGGATGCACACACAGAGTATAAGTGAAGGAACAGTAAAAAGATATGACATGCAAATGGAATTTTAAAAGTTGAAGTAGCTATACAATCATACCTTGGAGATATTGTGGGTTTGATTCCAGACTACTATAGCAAAATGATTATCTCAATAAAGTGAGTCACAAAATTTTTGGTTTCCTAGCACATATTAAAGGTTATGTTCCCACTATACATAGTCTATTAAGTTTGCAATATATATAAAATATAGCCTTATATTTAGGCAATGTACATACCTTAATTTTAAAATACTTTATTGCTAAAATCCTAATCATCATCTGAACCTTCAGCTATTCATAATCTTTTTGTAACAGTCACATCAAAGACCACTGCTCACAGATTACCATAAAAACTACAATAATAAAAGTTTGAAATGTTGAGAGAATTACCAAAATGTGATACAGAGACATGAAGTGAGAAATGCTGTTGGAATAATGTGGAATAATGGCACTACTTTGATGCCTTGTTGCCACAAACCTTCAATTTGTTAAAAAAAAAAAATCTGTGACATACAGTAAAATGAGGTATGCTTGTACTTACATCAGGCAATAGAGTTTAAGACAAAGACTATAATAAGAAACAAAGAATGTCATTATATAATGATAAAGAGGTCAATCCAACAAGAGGATATAACATTTTAAAATATTTATGCATCCAATATAAAAGCACCTAAATTATAAAGCAACTATATTAATAGATCTAAAGGGAATAAAAGATGGTAATATCATAATAGTAGGGGACTTTAATATCACCATCAATAGATAGATAATGCAGAAAGAAGATCAATAAAATTGATCTTAATGTGTTTAAGGCTGAATAAACTTAAAAAAACATGCAGAACATTTCATCCAAAGGAAACAATACACATTCTTCTCAAATGTATATGAAGAATTCTATAGAAGAGATCATATGTTATACCACAAAATGTCTTAATAAATTTAAGAAGTTTGAAATCATATCAAGCATCCTTTAGACCACATGGTATACAACTAGAAATCAATTACAAAAAAAGTAGAAAATTTACAAACATATGGAGATTAAATAACAATACTGAACAATCAGTGGGTCAATGAAAAAAACTAAAGAGAAACTTAAAAATACCTTAAGAATATGAAGATAAAATATACCAAAGCTTATGCAATGGAACAAATGCAGTTCTAAGAGGAAAATTTATAGTGATTAATGTCTATATCAAGATTAAGAAAAAGGACACAACCTAACTTTATACTTCAAGGAATTAGAACAAGAACAACTAATTCCAAAATTATTAGAACGAAGGAAATAACAAAGAGCAGAGCAGAAATAAAAGAAATAAAGACTAAAAAGGCAAAACAAAAGATGAAATTCAGCGGATATTTTTAAAAAGTAAGCAAAATTGACAAATCTTTAGCAACTCACCAAAAAAAAAAAAAAAAAAGAGAGAAAGAACTAAAATATATAAAGTTAGAAATAAAAGAAGAGATTTTACTGTACCAGAGAAATACAAAGGATCATTAAGAGACTCCTATGAACTATTACATATCAACAAGTTGGACAACCAAGAAGAAATGGATAAATTCTTAGAAACACACAATCTACCAGGACTAAATCATTAAGAAATAGAAAACATGGATAGACTGATTACTAGTAAAGAGATTCAGTCAGTAACCAAAAACTTCCAACAAACAAATGTCCAAGACCAAATGGCTTCACAGGTGAGTTCTATAAAACATTTAAAGACAATTAACAACAATCACCTCAAACTGTTCCAAACATTTTGAGAGAGAGTACTTCAAATCTCATTTTTTGAGGTTAGCATTACCCTTGATACCAAAATTAGACAAGGACACTCCAAGAAAAGAAAATTACAGGTAAATATACTGATGAACATGGATGCAAAAGTCCTCAAGAAAATATTAGCAAACTATGTATTTGTTTGGTTACATTTAATAAAATAAGTAAAATTTGTTAATTTATCAACAATAAAAAGGCTCATACATCATGATCAAGTGGGTTTTCTCCAGGGATAAAAGGATGATTCAACATCTGCAAATCAACCAACATGATGCATCGCATTAACAAAAAAGAAGGATTAAAATCATATGATCTCCATAGATACAGAAAAACATCTGACAAAATTCAACATCTTTTTATAATAATGATTCTTAACAAAGTGAATATACAGGGAACATCAGTTCAGTCGCTCAGTCGTGTCTGACTCTTTGCGACCCCATGAATCACAGCACGCCAGGCCTCCTTGTTCATCACCATCTCCCGGAGTTCACTCAGAACTCACGTCCATAGAGTCCGTGATGCCATCCAGCCACCTCATCCTCAGCTGTCCCCTTCTTCTCCTGCCCTTAATCTCTCCCAGCATCAGAGTCTTTTCCAATGAGTCAGCTCTTCTCATGAGGTGGCCAAAGGACTGGAGTTTCAGCTTTAGCATCAGTCCTTCCAGTGAACACCCAGGACTGATCTCCTTCAGAATGGACTGGTTGGATCTCCTTGCAGTCCAAGGGACTCTCAGGAGTCTTCTCCAACACCACAGTTCAAAAGCATCAATTCTTTGGCGCTCAGCCTTCTTCACAGTCCAACTCTCACATCCATACATGACCACAGGAAAACCCATAGCCTTGACTAGATGGATCTTAGTCGGCAAAGTAATGTCTCTGTTTTTGAATATACTATCTAGGTTGGTCATAACTTTTCTTCCAAGGAGTAAGTGTCTTTTAATTTCATGGTTGCAGTCACCATCTGCAGTAATTTTGGAGCCCAGAAAAATAAAGTCTAACACTGTTTCCCCATCTATTTTCCATTCAGTGATGGGACCGGATGCCATGATCTTCGCTTTCTGAATGTTGAGCTTTAAGCCAACTTTTTCACTCTCCTCTTTCACTTTCATCAAGAGGCTTTTTAGTTCCTCTTCACTTTCTGCATAAGGGTGGTGTCATCTGTATATCTGAGGTTATTGATATTTCTCCTGGCAGTCTTGATTCCAGCTTGTGTTTCTTCCAACCCAGCGTTTCTCATGATGTACTCTGCATAGAAGTTAAATAAGCAAGGTGATAATATACAGCCTTGACGTACTCCTTTTCCTATTTGGAATCAGTCTGTTGTTCCATGTCCAGTTCTAACTGTTGCTTCCTGACCTGCATACAGATTTCTCAAAGGCAGGTCAGGTGGTCTGGTATTCCCGTCTCTTTCAGAATTTTCCACAGTTTATTCTGATCCACACGGTCAAAGGCTTTGGCATAGTCAATAAAGCAGAAATAGATATTTTTCTGGAACTCTCTTGCTTTTTCTATGATCCAGCGGATGTTGGCAATTTGATCTCTGGTTCCTCTGCCTTTTCTAAAACCAGCTTGAACATCAGGGAGTTCACGGTTCATGTATTGCTGAAGCTTGGCTTGGAGAATTTTGAGCATTACTTTACTAGCATGTGAGATGAGTGCAATTGTACGGTAGTTTGAGCATTCTTTGGCATTGCCTTTCTTTGGGATTGAAATGAAAACTGAATTTCCAGTCCTGTGGCCACTGCTGAGGTTTCCAAATGTACTGGCATGTTGAGTGCAGCACTTTCACAGCATCATCTTTCAGGATTTGAAACAGCTCACCTGGAATTCCATCACCTCCACTAGCTTTGTTCATAGTGATGCTTTCTAAGGCCGACTTGACTTCACATTCCAAGATGTCTGGCTCTAGATGAGTGATAACATCATCATGATTATCTGGGTCGTGAAGATCTTTTTGTACAGTTCTTCTGTGTATTCTTGCCACCTCTTAATATCTTCCGCTTCTGTTAGGTCCATACCATTTCTGTCCTTTATCGAGCCCATCTTTGCATGAAATGTTCCCTTGGTATCTCTAATTTTCTTGAAGAGATTTCTAGTCTTTCCCATTCTGTTGTTTTCCTCTATTTCTTTGCATTGATTGCTGAAGAAGGCTTTCTTATCTCTTCTTGCTATTCTTTGGAACTCTGCATTCAGATACTTATATCTTCCCTTTTCTCCTTTGCTTTTCACTTCTCTTCTTTTCACAGCTATTTGTAAAGCTTCCCCAGACAGCCATTTTTCTTTTTTGCATTTCTTTTCCATGGGGACGGTCTTGATCCCTGTCTCCTGTACAATGTCACAAACCTCATTCCATAGTTCATAAGGCACTCAGATCTATCAGATCTAGGCCCTTAAATCTATTTCTCACTTCCACTGTATAATCATAAGGGATTTGATTTAGGTCATACCTGAATGGTCTAGCAGTTTTCCCTACTTTCTTCAATTTAAGTCTGAATTTGGCAATAAGGAGTTCATGATCTGAGCCACAGTCAGCTCCTGGTCTTTTTTTTTTGTTGACTGTATAGAGCTTCTCCATCTTTGGCTGCAAAGAATATAATCAATCTGATTTCGGTGTTGACTATCTGGTGATGTCCATGTGTAGAGTCTTCTCTTGTATTGTTGGAAGAGGGTGTTTGCTATGACCAGTGCATTTTCTTGGCAAAACTCTATTAGTCTTTGCCCTGCTTCATTCTGCATTCCAAGGCCAAATTTTCCTGTTACTCCAGGTGTTTCTTGACTTCCTACTTTTGCATTCCAGTCCCCTAGAATGAAAAGGACATCTTTTTTGGGTGTTAGTTCTAAAAGGTCTTGTAGGTCTTCATAGAACTGTTCAACTTCAGCTTCTTCAGCGTTACTGGTTGGGGCATAGACTTGGGTAACTGTGATACTGAATGGTTTGCCTTGGAGACGAACAGAGATCATTCTGTCGTTTTTGAGACTGCATCCAAGTACTGCATTTTGGACTCTTTTGTTGACCATGATGGCTACTCCATTTCTTCTGAGGGATTCCTGCCCACAGTAGTAGATGTAATGGTCATCTGAGTTAAATTCACCCATTCCAGTCCATTTTAGTTCGCTGATTCCTAGAATGTCGACATTCACCCTTGCCATCTCTTGTTTGATGACTTCCAATTTGCCTTGATTCATGGACCTGACATTCCAGGTTCCTATGCAATATTGCTCTTTACAGCATCGGATCTTGCTTCTATCACCAGTCACATCCTCAACTGGGTATTGTTTTTGCTTTGGCTCCATCCCTTCATTCTTTCTGGAGTTATTTCTCCACTGATCTCCAGTCGCATATTGGGCACCTAATGACCTGGGGAGTTCCTCTTTTGGTATCCTATCATTTGCCTTTTCATAGTGTTCATGAGATTGTCAAGGCAAGAATACTGAAGTGGCTTGCCATTCCCTTCTCCAGTGGACCACGCTCTGTCAGACCTCTCCACCATGACCCCCCTCCCTCATCTTGGGTTGCCCTGCAGGCATGGCTTGGTTTCATTGAGTTAGACAAGGCTGTGGTCCTAATAAAATGTCATACAGGACATGCCCACATCTAATATCATACTCAATTCTGTAAAGCTAAAAACTTTAGGGTCAGAATTTGGAAAATTCAGTAGTGGCCATGGGACTAGAAAAGGTCAATTTTCATTCGAATCACAAAGAAGGGCAATGCCAAAGATTGTTCAAACTTTCAAAGAAATCACTTAGACAACAATTGCATCTGCTAGTAAGGTAATGCTCAAAATGCTTCAAGCTAGGCTTCAGTAGTATGTGAACTAAGAACTTCCAGAAGTACAAACTGGATTTAGAAAAGGCAGAGAAACCAGAGATCAAATTGCCAACATCCGCTGGATCATAGAAAAAGCAAGGGAATTTCAGAAAAAACACTGCTTCTATGCTAAAGCCTTTGACTGTGTGGATAACAACAAATTGTGGAAAATTCTTAAGGAGATGGGAATACTAGACCACCTTACCTGCCTCCTGGGAAATCTGTACTCAGGTCAAGAGGCAACAATTAGAACAAGACATGAAACAACAGACTGGTTCAAATTTGCGAAAGGAGTATGACAAGTCTGTACTATTGTCACCCTACTTATTTAAGTTATATGCAGAATACATCATGCAAAAGGATGGGCTGGATGACTCACAAGCTGAAATCAAGATTGCTGGGAGAAGTATCAGTAACCTCAGATATGCAGATAACACCAACTTAATGGCAGAAAGTGAAGAGGAATTAAAGAGCCTCTTGATGAAGGTGAAAGAGGAGAGTGAAAACCTGGCTTAAACCTCAACATTCACAAAATTAAGATCAACGCATCCAGTTCCATCACTTAATGGCAAACAGATGGGGAAAAAAATGTAAATAGTGACAGACTATTTTCTTGGGCTTTCAGATCACTGCAGATGGTGACTGTGGCCATGAAATTAAAAGACACTTGCTCTTTGAAAGAAAAGCTATGACAAACCTAGACAGCACATTATAAACCAGAGACATCACTTTGCCAACAAAGGTCTGTGTAGTCAAAACTATGGTTTTTCCAGTAGTCATATATGGATGTGAGAGTTGAACCATAAAGAAGGCTGAGCACCAAAGAACTGATGCTTTCAAACTGTGGTGCTGGAGGAGACTCTTGAGAGTCCTTTGGACAGCAAGGAGATCAAACCCATCAATCCTGAATGAAATCAGTCCTGAATATTCATTGGAAGGACTGATGCTGAAGTTGAAGTTCCAATACTTTGATCACCTAATGCAAGGAGCTGATTCATTGGAAAAGACCCTGATGCTGGGAAAGTTTGAGGGGTGACAGAGACACTCAGACTCCCAACTCATGTCAAAGGACATGAGTTTGGGCAGACTCTAGGAGATGGTGAAGCACAGGGAAGCCTGGTGTGCTGCAGTCCATCAGGTTGCAAAGAGTTGGACATGACTAAGCAACTGAACAACAACAAGACAAGAATGCCCACTCTCACCACTTTTATTCAACATAGTATTGGAAGTCTCAGCCAGAGCATTTAGGTGAGAAAAAGAGTAAAAGAAATCCAAGTTTGAAAGGACGAAATAAAACTGTCACTAGTTGCAGAAGACATGACAGTTTATATATATTTTAAATGCAAAAGTGGCAATAAAGTTAGGAAAGTTGCAAGATACAAAATTAAAAAACTGTTGTGTTTCTATACCAATAATACATTATCAGAAAAGAATTAAGAAAACAATCTCATTTACAATTGCATCAAAAATAAATTTAACTAAAGAAGTGAAAGACCTGTATACTGGAAATTATATGATGTTTCTGAAAGGTACTGGAGAAGATACAAATAAAATGGAAATATATTACTTGTTCATAGATTGGAAAAATTAATATTATTAAATGTTCACACTACTGAAAATAGTGTATAGATTCAATGCAATCTCTATCAAAATTCCAGTGGAATTTTTCACAGAAATAGAGCAAACAATCCTAAAATGTATATGGAACCACAAAAGACTCTGAAAGCCATAGTGATCTTGAGAAAGAAGAGCAAGCTGGAGATAACATAGTACTTAGTTTCAAACTATATCACAAAAGCTACAATCATGAAAACAGTATGGTATTAGTATAAAAGCAGAGACATAGATTAATGGAATAGAAGAGAGCCCAGAAATGAGCCCATTTGTATATAGCCAATTAATTTGGTTAAATGAGCTAAGACTATATAAGGGACAAAGGACAGTTTTCAGTCAGTGGTGTTGGGAAATCTGGAACATATGCAAAAGAATGACAGTGGTCTGCTATCTGATACCATACCCAAAATTTAACTCAAAATGGATTAAAGATTTGAACATAATACCTGAAACCATAAAACTTCTAGAAGAAAGCAGAGTGGTAAGCTCCTTGAACTAAGACTTAACAATGGTTCATGGATTTGATGCCAAATGTATAGCAATAAAAATAAAAACAAATGAAACTACATCAAACTAAAAGCCTCTCCACAGCAATGATATGAAAAGGCAACCAACTGAATGGGAGAAAATATTTGCAAACCAAGTATTTGATACTGGAATAATATTCAAAACATACAAAAACACATAGAATTCAATAGAAAAATAACAATCTAGTTAAAAAATAGGCAGAGAATTTGACTAAATTTTTTTTTTCCAAAGAAGACACACAGATAGTCAACAGGTACATGAAATGGTGCTCAACATTACTGATAAATAGGGAAACGCAAATCAAAACTCCAGTGGTTATTACTTTATGCACGTCTGAATACTATGAAAAAAAAACAAATAGTATGCATTGCTGAGAAGACGGATGTATAATGTTGGTTGAAATATTAATTTGGTATAGCCACTATGTAAAAACTATATAGTGTTTCCTCAAAAACAGAACTACCAAGTGACGTGGGTCTTCCCTGGTGGCTCAGATAAAGCGTCTGCCTACAATGCGAGAGACCCGGGTTTGATCCTCTGGAGAAGGAAATGGCAACCCTTTCCAGCACTCTTGCCTGGAAAATCCCATGGATGGAGGAGTGTAATAGGATACAGTCCACGGGGTTGCAAAGAGTTGGACATGACTGAGCGACTTCACTTTCACTTTTACCATGTGACAGGTGGGGAGGAGTCTGCTGCTGCAGCCAAGCCCCGCCCTGCTGCACCTCAAGCCGGCCCCTGATTCCCCGCCACCTCTAGGGCAGGCGGTGGGAGTAAGCGGGAGCCCTGGATAACAAGCCACCGCCTGGCCCGCGATTTCACCATTGTTCAGCTGGGTGGCCAAGGTGCCTGAGATCAATGCCATCCAGCAGGCCCGCCAGGAGGAGTTGCACTGCCAGACAGAATTCAATGACACCTTCTTGGGAAGTTTGAGGTGCTGTTTTGCGGCCACGTGGTGATGGCGCTCAGGAAGGCTCCACCAGCCCTGATCAACCAGTGCTTGGAAGGCTTCAGTCATGTGAGTGGTGGCTTTTCCTCTCGGATCAGTTCCAGCCTGCACTGCAGCACTGGGGAATGCTGAGCAGGTCCTCAGCCAGTGCGCACGTCCTTCTCAAAGCCTTGGCTGCCGCTCCTTGGCCTTCCGAAAGGAGTTTCAGTATGCAGGCTTGTGGAGTAGTAGTTTCTTCAACTCTTTTGAGGAAAGTGTCATCCAGAACCACCTAATTAGTGAACTCAATATTGTGCAGCGGACAGATATTGAGGAAGCTTGAACTATGCTCTTCACAATTGGTCAATCAGAAGTTTACCTCATCAGTCCTGACACCAAAAAAAATAGCGTTGGAGAAAAATTTTCAGGAGATATCCTTTTGCTCTCAGGGTATTAGATATACGGACTACTTTGGTTTCATCTGCCAGGAATCTTAAGGTGGTAGAGGCTTTCATTTCCTCTGTTATGTGTTTCAGCGCACAAATGAAGCTCTGGTGGATGAGATTGTCAAGGGAGTGTGTAATTTCCTTGGTTCTGTCTCGCTGCAGCAAAAATTTGAAATGGCAGACCAGGGTTACAGCTTGGTTACAGCTCAGTGTTATTTGGCAAGCAAAGGAAAATACATCCTTGAGGTGTAAGGGCAGTCCAACCCACAAGAAGAGCCAGGGCTCGATTTTGGCTCCTCTTTTTGTATGTTTTTTTCCTTCCCCCTGAGCCTGCCCTACGTAAATTGGGCTAGCCAGGAGGGCTGTTTGTTTCACCTGAGGTTCTCACTCTTGTCCTCAGATTTTCTTTTGTTCCATTTCCGCAGGCTTTTCTTTTCTTTGTCTTTTAGCCACTGCCATTTTGGACTTCTTTTTCCTATTCTAACTAGCTATCAAGATCATGATGACCCTGAAGCAGGCCTTCATGGTGCCCTCAGTGCAGCAGACAGTGAAGGCGCTGGTCCAGCTATGTGAGGGCTGCCCCCTGCAGGGCCTGCACAAGCTCTGTGAGCAGATCGAGGGAATGAATTCTTCCAAAACCAAACTAGAGCTCCAGAAGCACCTGACAACATTAACTAATCAGGAGCAAGCAACTATTTGTGAGGAGGTTCAGAAATTGAAATCAAGGAATGAGCAGTGAGAGAATGAATTGGTTATTTCTTTCCTGAGATGTTTACATGAAGACAAGCTAAAAGTTCACATCCATATTGGGGAGATAAAAAAGACGTCACAGATTGCAGCGGAGAATATTGGAACTGAATTACCATCAAGCACTACTCAATTTAGGCTGCTGCTGCTGCTAAGTCACTTCAGTCGTGTCCAACTCTGTGCGACCCAATAGACGGCAGCCCAGCAGGCTCCCTCGTCCCTGGGATTCTCCAGGCAAGAACACTGGAGTGGGTTGCCATTTCCTTCTCCAATGCATGAAAGTGAAAAGTGAAAGTCAAGTCGCTCAGTCGTGTCCGACTCTTAGCGACCCCATGGACTGCAGCCTACCAGGCTCCTCCATCCATGGGATTTTCCAGGCAAGAGTATTAGAGTGGGGTGCCATTGCCTTCTCCTCAATTTAGGCTAGATATGCTGAAAAACAAAGTGAAGAGATCTTTAACAGAATCTTTAGAAAGTATTTTGTCCTGGGATAATAAAGCCAGAGGCCTCCAGGAGCACTCAGCCAGTCTGGGTCTGGTCAGCTCTGTGTCTGGCACATTCAGTAACACCAGCAAAGAGCTGTCTGGCTGTGAAAAGGAGGCTTTGCCCATCTCCAAGAGCTGCTTCAGGATCCTCGGCTCCTTGGATGACCTGTCCAGTGACTCGGAGAGCCAACCTGTGGAAGAGCCAGCCCTGCTCTCACCCAAGCAGGGCTTCCAAAGGCACACCAACACCTGAGTCATGTCCTCATGGAATGCCAGGAGCCTCCGCAGCTGGCATGGGGGTCCCCAGGGGTCTCACAAAGGAAGCTTGTGAGGTATCACTCAGTGAGCACAGAGACACCTCATGAATCAAAGAACTTTGAGTCCAAAGCTGACCACATGGGTGACTCCAGCAGGACCTCCATAAAGACACAGAGACCATGGAGGCAGCAGATTTTCCTTCAAGTGGCCACCCTCCCCGAAGGCCTGTAATTCTCCCAGCAGATACAAAGATCATTCAGAGCTGGGAGAGCTTTCCCCATGATCTCCTCTAGAACCAGTTTGTGAAGATGGACCCCTTGGCCCTGTCCCAGAGGAACAGAAAAGGACATCTCGTGAACACCGAGAGCTGTGGCAAAAGGCCATTCTACAACAGATACTGCTGCTCAGGATGGAGAAGGAAAATCAAAAGCTGCAAGCCTCTGAGAATGATTTGCTGAACAAGTGCCTAAAGCTTGATTATGAAGAAATCACTCCTTGTCTTAAAGAAGTGACTACAGTGTGGGAAAAGATGCTAAGCACTCCAGGAAAATAAAAAACTAAGTTTGACATGGAAAAATGCACTTGGCTGTTGGCCAAGGTGTGCCACGACATCACCGGGGTGAAATCTGGAAATTCTTGGTGGAGCAGTGCCACCTGAAGCACCTGTTCCTCAGCAAACAGCAACCCAAGGACATGCCCTACAAAGAGCTCTTAAAGCAGCTCACCTCCCAGCAGCACACCATTCTCATCGACCTCGGGTGAACCTTTCCAACACATCAGTACTACTCTGCTCAGCTAGGAGCAGGGCAGCTGTTACTTTACAACATCCTGAAGGCCTGCTCACTTCTAGACGAAGTGGGCTATTGCCAAGGTCTCAGCTTTGTAGCAGGCATCCTCCTGCTTCACATGGGTGAGGAAGAGGCGTTTAACATGCTCAAGTTCCTGATGTTTGACATGGGACGGTGGAAACAGTATCGAACGGACATGATTATTTTACAGATCCAGATGTACCAGCTCTCAAGCCTGTTCCATGGTTACCACAGGGACCTATACAACCACCTGGAGGGGCATGAGATCAGCCCCAGCCTCTGCCATGCCCTGGTTCCTCACTGTGCTTGCCTTGCAGTTCCCCCTGGGCTTCGTCCCAGAGTCTCTGATATGATCTTTCTTCAGGGATCAGAGGTCATATTTAAAGTGGCTTTAAGCCTGCTGGGATACCATAAGCCCTTGATTCTGCAGCATGAAAACCTAGAAACCATAGTTGACTTTATAAAAAGCACACTGCCCAACCTGGGCTTGGTGCAGATGTTGAAGACCATCAGTCAAGTGTTTGAGATGGACTCCTCTAAAGTTACAGGCTTATGAAGTTGAGTACCACGGGCTTCAGGAAGAGTTTACCGATTGTTCTCTCAGTGACAACCAAAGAATGCACAAATTAGAGAAGACCAACAGCAGCTTACACAAACAGAACTGTGACCTCCTTGAACAACTGCAGGCAGCCAATGGGAGGATCCAGAGCCTGGGAGCCACCCCTGAGAAGCTCCTAACTAGCGAAAGCAAGCTAAAGCAGGCAGCCCTGGCCTTGGAGCTGGAGTGGTCAGCCCTGCTGCAGACAGTAGAGCAGCTCTGGAGGCAGATGGCAGAGCTGGGGGGCCGGGAGCCTGACCCCACACTACCCGAGCCCTTGGGTGACTGATGGCCTGGGGCCCAACTCCCACCAGCCCACAGCTCCAGAACAGGTGTGGCCACCACCCTGCCACTGTCCAGGCCTTAACTGAGAGAGATGAAGATGCTGGAGGAGAACAGAGAACAAAGCATGCTTCTCAGGGAGGAGACTGGCTTGCCAGCACACAGATTCTTCTGAACTGACTCACAATGCAGGGAATGAATGTCTCAGTCTTTTCGTTGTAGTTTGTGTTTAATTCTTACCTTTTCTAGTCCTGATTACTCAGTAGATTAGATGGCACGGACTCGAATAAATGCACATTTATGTTTTTAAAAAAAGAGACAAAAAACAAAACCACCATATCATCCAACAATTAACTTCTGGGTGTTTATCTAAAGGAATAAAAAATGCTAAGAAAGATGTGCACGCTCATATTCATTGCAACATTATTTATAATAACCAAGACATGGAAACAGTCTAAGTGTCCATCAATGGATGAATGAATAAAGAAAATGTGGAATATGAATTGACTGGAATATTATTCACCCATTAAAACAAGAAAATCTTGCTATTTACTCTGTCATGGATAGACCAGTGTATTGTGGTTGTATCGTGGATGGACCATACATTCTTCTCAATGAAATAAGTCAGACAGAGACAAATATTGTTATGTTTTTATTTATTTGTGGAGTCAAAAAACAAAACACCACAGATACAGAGAACAGATTGCTGGTTGCCAGAGGTGGGGTTTGGGTGGTGGGTCAAATGGATGAAGGTAGTCAGGAGGTAAAAATTTCTATTCATAATAAAAATTAATTCATGGATGTGCTGTATATCATGGTGACTATAGTTAATAATACAGTATTATATGTTTGAAAGTTAATAAAAACTAAATCTTTAGTTATCATCACAAGAAAAAAAATTTAAATTTGATGAATGTTAACTAGACTTATTGTGGTGATCGTATCACAATATATACAAATTTGGAATCATTATGTTGTATACCTGAAACTAATATAATGTTACATGTCACTTATAATAAAGAAGAATTTGAATCCTTGAAATATGATTCTTAAAAAAAGTATTATCCATACTAAAATATGATTGAAGCCTGTCATAGGTCATTTAATTTCACCTCAATCTCATGCACATCATTTTAGCAGAGTTATTATGCAGTTTTATATTTCCATTTAAATGACAGCATGTTTGAAATAAAAATAGAATCTGAATCCTGGATTTTAAAACATAAATGCAAAGTTACTACTATCATAAGTTGTGGGCAGAATTACTTATTACCAATGAAAAAGGACCTTTATTTAACAGGCTTGAAGTTATGTTCCTTAGAAGGAGAGCCTGAGACAAGAATTCAGATGCAGATTTTTTTGAGGGAGTGCTCCTCAGGATGGGTGAGGGGTGGGGGGGAAAGCTGTAGGAGAGGAAGTAAAGCAGGATAAGACAGGTGAACAAGAGGAAAAAAGGCAGTAACCTGTGGAGTGAGGCAGCTCCTGTCAGCTGAGAACAGTTTCCTGTAGAAGGAAGGCTTCTATAAGCCTTTAACATCTATGCTCAAGAAACCAGGGAGGTGGGTGTACTCGCTCATAAAAGGGGATATGGGTTGGGGACCCCCTGTCTATTGCAATAGGAAATATGGAACTACAGTTGATATAACTCACCACAGTCATAATAGTTGTTTCCCTCTGGGCCAATTTAAGGAGAACTAAGCTACTACGTCAGAGAAGGCAATGGCACCCCACTCCAGTACACTTGCCTGGAAAACCCATGGATGGAGGAGACTGGAGGGCTGCCATCTATGGGGTCGCACAGAGTCGGACACGACTGAAGTGACTTAGCAGCAGCAGCAACAACCTACAATATAGGGTGCCCCGGTGGCTCAGACGGTAATGCGTCTGCCTGCAATGTGGGAGACCCGGGTTCGATTCCCGGGTCGGGAAGATCCCCTGGAAAAGGAAGTGGCAATCCACTCTAGCACTCTTGCCTCAAAAATCCCATGGAGGGAGGAGCCTGATAGGCTACAGTCCATGGGGTCACAAAGAGTTGGACACGACTGAGCAACTTCACTTCAAGCTACCACATAAGGGAATTGATTTAGGTCATATCTGAATGGTCTAGCAGGTTTTCTCTACTTTTTTCCATTTAAGTCTGAATTTGGTAATAAGGAGTTCATGATCTGAGCCACAGTAAACTCCTAGTCTTGTTTTTGTTGACTGTATAGAGCTTCTCCATCTTTGGCTGCAAAGAATATAATCAATCTGATTTTGGTGTTGACCATCTGGTGATGTCCATGTGTAGAGTCTTCTCTTGTGTTGTTGGAAGAGGGTGTTTGCTATGACCAGTGCATTTTCTTGGCAAAACTCTGTTAGTCTTTGCCCTGCTTCATTCTGCATTCCAAGGCCAAATTTTCCTGTTACTCCAGGTGTTTCTTGACTTCCTACTTTTGCATTCCAGTCCCCTAGAATGAAAAGGACATCTTTTTGGGTGTTAGTTCTAAAAGGTCTTGTAGGTCTTCATAGAACAGTTCAGCTTCAGCTTCTTCAGCGTTACTGGTTGGGGCATAGACTTGATATTGAATGGTTTGCCTTGGAAACGAACAGAGATCATTCTGTCGTTTTTGAGATTGCATCCAAGTACTGCATTTTGGACTCTTGTTGACCATGATGGCTACTCCATTTCTTCTGAGGGATTCCTGCCCACAGTAGTAAATATAATGGTCATCTGAGTTAAACTCACCCATCCAGTCCATTTTAGTTCGCTGATTCCTAGAAGGTCGACATTCACCCTTGCCATCTCTTGTTTGATGACTTCCAATTTGCCTTGATTCATGGATCTGACATTCCAGGTTCCTATGCAATATTGCTCTTTACAGCATCGGACCTTTCTTCTATCACCAGTCATATCCACAGCTGGGTATTGTTTTTGCTTTGGCTCCATCCCTTCATTCTTTCACATGCTAGTATGGTAATGCTCAAAATTCTCCAAGCCAGTCTTCAGCAATACGTGAACCATGAACTCCCTGATGTTCAAGCTGGTTTTCGAAAAGGCAGAGGAACCAGAGATCAAACTGCCAACATTTGCTGGATCATGGAAAAAGCAAGAGAGTTCCAGAAAACATCTATTTCTGCTTTATTGACTATGGCAAAGCCTTTGACTGTGTGGATCACAATAAACTGTGGAAAATTCTGAAAAAGACGGGAATACCAGACCACCTGACCTGCCTCTTGAGAAACCTGTATGCAAGTCAGGAAGCAACAGTTAGAACTGGACATGGAACAACAGACTGGTTCCAATTAGGAAAAGGAGTATGTCAAGCCTGTATATTGTCACCCTGCTTATTTAACTTCTATGCAGAGTACATCATGAGAAATGCTGGGTTGGAAGAAACACAAGCTGGAATCAAGATTGCCGGGAGAAATATCAATCACCTCAGATATACAGATGACACCACCCTTATGGCAGAAAGTGAAGAGGAGCTAAAAAGCCTCCTGATGAAAGTAAAAGAGGAGAGTGAAAAAGTTGGCTTAAAGCTCAACATTCAGAAAACAAAAATCATGGCATCCAGTCCCATCACTTCATGGGAAATAGATGGGGAAACAGTGGAAACAGTGTCCGACTTTATTTCTTTGGTCCCCAAAATCACTGCAGATGGTGACTGCAGCCATGAAATTAAAAGACGCTTACTCCTTGGAAGAAAAGTTATGAGCGACCTAGATAGTATATTCAAAAGCAGAGACATTACTTTGCCAACTAAGGTCCGTCTAGTTAAGGCTATGGTTTTTCCTGTGGTCATGTATGGATGTAAGAGTTGGACTGTGAAGAAGGCTGTGCTGAAGAATTGATGCTTTTGAACTGTGGTGTTGGAGAAGACTCTTGAGAGTCCCTTGGACTGCAAGAGGATCCAACCAGTCCATTCTGAAGGAGATCAGCCCTGGGATTTCTTTGGAAGGAATGATGCTAAAGCTGAAACTCCAGTACTTTGGCCACCTCATGAGAAGATTTGACTCACTGGAAAAGACTCTGATGCTGGGAGAGATTGAGGGCAGGAGAAGAAGGGGACAACTGAGGATGAGATGGCTGGATGGCATCAGGGACTCGATGGACGTGAGTCTGAGTGAACTCCGGGAGTTGGTGATGGACAGGGAGGCCTGGCGTGCTGCGATTCATGGGGTCGCAAAGAGTCGGACACGACTGAGCAACTGAACTGAACTTCATTCTTTCTGGAGTTATTTCTCCACTCATCTCCAGTAGCATATTGGGCACCTACTGACCTGGGGAGTTCCTCTTTCAGTATCCTATCATTTTGCCTTTTCATACTGTTCATGGGGTTCTCAAGGCAAAAATACTGAAGTGGTTTGCCATTCCCTTCTCCGGTGGACCACATTCTGATTGATTATATTCTTTGCAGCCAAAGATGGAAAAGCTGTATACAGTCAACAAAAACAAGACCAGGAACTGACTGTGGCTCAGATCATGAACTCCTTATTACCAAATTCAGACTTAAATTGAAGAAAGTAGGGAAAACTGCTAGACCATTCAGGTATGACCTAAATCAAATCCCTTATGATTATACAGTGGAAGTGAGAAATAGATTTAAGGGACTAGATCTGATAGATAGAGTGCCTGATGAACTATGGACGGAGGTTCGTGACGTTGTACAGGAGACAGGGATCAAGAGCATCCCCATGGAAAAGAAATGCAAAAAAGAAAAATGGCTGTCTGGGGAGCCCTTACAAATAGCTGTGAAAGGAAGAGAAGTGAAAAGCAAAGGAGAAAAGGAAAGATATCAGCATCTGAATGCAGAGTTCCAAAGAATAGCAAGAAGAGATAAGAAAGCCTTCTTCAGTGATCAATGCAAAGAAATAGAGGAAAAGAACAGAATGGAAAGACTAGAGATCTCTTCAAGAAAATCAGAGGTACCAAGGGAACATTTCATGCAAAGATGGGCTCGATAAAGGACAGAAATGGTATGGACCTAACAAGCAGAAGATATTAAGAAGAGGTGGCAAGAATACACAGAAGAACTGTACAAAAAAGATCTTCATGACCTGGATACTCACAATGGTGTGATCACTCATCTAGAGCCAGACATCCTAGAATGTGAAGTCAAGTGGGCCTTAGAAAGCATCACTACGAACAAAGCTAGTGGAGGTGATGGCATTCCAGTTGAGCTGTTTCAAATCCTGAAAGATGATGCTGTGAAACTGCTACATTCAATATGCCAACAATTTGGAAAAGTCAGCAGTGGCCACAGGACTGGAAAAGGTCAGTTTTCATTCTAATCCCAAAGAAAGGCAATGCCAAAGAATGTTCAAACTACCACACAATTGCACTCATCTCACACGCTAGTAAAGTAATGCTCAAAATTCTCCAAGCCAGGCTTCAGCAATACATGAACTGTGAACTTCCAGATGTTCAAGCTGGTTTTAGAAAAGGCAGAGGAACCAGAGATCAAATTGCCAACGTTCGCTGGATCATCGAAAAAGAAAGAGAGTTCCAGAAAAACATCTATTTCTGCTTTATTGACTATGCCAAAGCTTTTGATTGTGTGCATCACAATAAACTGTGGACTATTCTGAGAGAGATGGGAATACCAGACCACCTGACCTGCGTCTTGAGAAATCTGTATGCAGGTCAGGAAGCAACAGTTAGAACTGGACATGGAGCAACAGACTGGTTCCAATTAGGAAAAGGAGTACATGAAGGCTGTATATTGTCACCCTGCTTATTTAACTTCTATGCAGCGTACATCATGAGAAACGCTGGACTGGAAGAAACGCAAGCTGGAATCAAGAACTAAAGAGCTTCTTGATGAAAGTGAAAGAGGACAGTGAAAAAGTTGGCTTAAAGCTCAACATTCAGAAAACAAAAATCATGGCATCCAGTCCCATCACTTCATGGGAAATAGATGGGGAAACAGTGGAAACAGTGCCGGACTTTATTTTGGGGGGCTCCAAAATCACTGCAGGTGATGACTGCAGCCATGAAATTAAAAGACACTTACTCTTTGGAAGAAAACTTATGACCAACTTAGACAGCATATTCAAAAGCAAAGACATTACTTTGCCGACTAAGGTCTGTCTAGTCAAGGCTATGGTTTTTCCAGTATTCATGTATGAATGTGAGAGTTGGACTGTGAAGAAGGCTGAGCGCCAAAAAATTGATGCTTTTGAACTGTGTTGTTGGAGGAGACACTTGAGAGTCCCTTGGACTGCAAGGAGATCCAACCAGTCCATTCTGAAGGAGATCAGCCCTGGGATTTCTTTGGAAGGAATGATGCTAAAGCTGAAACTCCAGTACTTTGGCCACCTCATGCGAAGAGTTGACTCATTGGAAAAAACTCTGATGCTGGGAGGGATTGGGGGCAGGAGGAGAAGGGGACGACAGAGGATGAGATGGCTGGATGGCCTCATGGACTCGATGGACGTGAGTCTGAGTGAACTCTGGTTGTTGGTGATGGACAGGGAGGCCTGCCGTGCTGCGATTCATGGGGTCGCAGAGTCAGACAGAACTGAGCGACTGAACTGAACTGTACTGAACTGTAGCTACTACTGTGGCTGCAGAAGGAGTGAGTCTGGATGGTCAATTTTGTTCCATTTCCATACACAACCGGATAACCAGGCGAGGCCTTGGACTAAAGGCAGTCAATCCATTTGTTTTCCAAGAAAAGAGGACGACAGAGGATGAGATGGCTGGATGGCATCACTGACTTAATGGATGTGAGTTTGAGTGAACTCCAGGAGTTGGTGATGGACAGGGAGGCCTGGAGTGCTGTGATTCATGGGGTCGCAAAGAGTTGGACACAATTGAGCTACTGAACTGAACTGAGCTATGATAGGACAAGATATAAAAGATAACCTTGGGAGATCATCTGTTTTTAGTTTAAATATTTGAAGTTGGCAGTACTGGGAGCATAAACTGAAAAGTCAGAGAGGTCTTGATAATCTAATGTATAGGCTGAAGTCATGAGGGAAGCAGAAACTATGAGTAAGCAAACGGGTATATGTGAGGTAGAGAAAAGGCATATAGACAGTGTAAGTGAGGAACCTGTTTGTTGGATAAATGTAGGATGGAAGACAAAGCAGAAACATAAAGGGTAGCTGAATCACACTGGTAGAGCTCCAGAGAAAAGAACCATAAAATCCCAATATTACTTTTATTTCATCAGATAGGATGTGGGTTCAATCCCTGGGTCAGGAAGATCCCTACCCACTCCAGTGTTCTTGCCTGGAGAATCCCATGGACCAAAGTGCCTGGAGGGCTACAGTCAATAGTGTCACAAAGAGTTGGACACAACTGAAGCAAATTGGCAAGTATGCAGGGAAAGATTTCAAAGAGCAAGATCAGTAAACATCAGACTGGATAAATTTCCTCTGGAGAAAGCAGATACTGTTGTTTGCATGACTGTGTTTTCTTAAACACTTAAATGCTTCTGGATTGTTTGACAGTAGAATTGTTCTGCCTAAGTGAGACTAGAGAATCCTGGAGGCCAGAGTGCCACCAGGAGAGAGTGATAATGAAGGTGACTCTGAAGAAGATAGATGCCCAAACTGAATTTCAATGCTGTTAATGGTAGAGTCTGTGTAAACCAATTTACACAGTGAATTTGTTTTTAGTGAAGTGTTATACCACTATGGGGATGAGGAGGCAGTTGACATCTGGACTATTCAATATTATTTTCCTGAGAAAGAATTCCAAATGAACTCATAGGAAGAGCACTTGCCAATCAGAGCAGAAGCCAGAGAGATATGAAGGATGGACAGGGGTTGGCCTGGTGAAGAGGGGAAGCTCAGGTCACTATTCTAACAGTAGTGAGAAGTGTTGAACTTGATCATGTCTATGGATCTTGCCAGTTTTGCCTCTTTTCGTGTTCTTGAATATAAGGTCTTGGGCATTTCGATCTCCTTTAGCAGGTAGAGAGAGAAACTTGGGTGACCTGGGCCAGAGTTTCGTAAAGGGAGTTATTTTTGCAATGCTATGAGATTTCTGAAACAGTGATAAGTAGGGAGGCTGGAACCTGGTTAGGTTATCACAATTCATCCTCTCTCCCCATGAGAATATTCTGTAAGAAGTATTAAATATTACAAATATTTACAAATTTTAAAGTCAAACAAATTCAAATATACCAATGTAAAGCCTGTAGGAATTGCTGGATATTCCTTACCATTTGAATTATGAACTGTTTGACCCAAGAATATATGTGTATGTGCATATATGTGCATAGATCCATTTATCTCTGTATGAAAAATATCCATAAATCCGCTTTTATGAGATCAAGAGAATCTGAGACATGCTTCGTTGTTTCTGCATTTGCCCTTTGCACTTAAGGTTTGGTCAAGTGATTTCTTGAACATACCATTAAAACACATCTCAACATAATAATAATGGAGCTTTGAAATATAAAATTAAGCAACACAATAAAGTTGGAGTGGGTAGATCAAAAACAAGTTCATAGCATAAGGAGCCTTTATTATATGTGGTGGTGGTGTTTGTGTGTAAGTGTGAATGTATTTGTGAGTGTCTAATTCTATGATAAGAGAACCTTTAACATTAATTCAGGAGAAACAGCCCAGCAATTTACCCAGCTCTTAAATTCTTAGATTCATCTTGTTTCCTCTTGAAAACACTAAATTAACACTACTACAGACCTTTCCTCCATCCTACTTTCTGGAGAATATCTAAGAGACAATTCCACAGCTTTTGATGTTACCATCAAAACTTTTTAATTTTAAATGAAATACTTTTTTTGTTCCCACTGAGTGTTGTCATAAATGAAATACAACCACTGGAAGAAAAAGTATTAATCAGATCAGTTCAAAGTTGGAACTTAAATGGAATGCTCTAAAAATTGAAACAGTGTGCCCCTAATGTGATAATATGTATTTATAAACAGGGCTTTGTGGTTGATGCCATCAACCGCTTTGCAAACTCTTGCCAATAATATTATTGCCATAAATTTGGAGAGTTGATTAGTGGGTCACTTAAAACCGTAATCTTAGCCTTTAGAGGATTTATTTAAATCTAATTTAAAAAGAGTCCTTTAATATTTATTTTTACAGAAGTTTACTTAGAAATTTAAGATTAGAGAAGAGTTTCAAATGAGTGCTGCTGAAACTAAAAGAATTTGGATATATGGCTTTTTTCCAAGGTGGTCGCGTTTCCCTCAAGGCCAATTTGTCATTGATGAAACATCTGTCCAAAACCATTCATGTGTGTTTTGAGAACCTAGGATCAATCAAATTCTCTGTTTGGATAGGCAACTATTGTTTTCTAAGTAAAGATGAATGATGATAGGTGAATATATTTTTAGGTTTAACTTTAATGAAGTCTACTTATTTTTCTGTAATTGGAAAAATTTTGTGCTTTTGCCTTATCTCACAATTAAGTTCTTGGAAACTCGGAAAAGGAAACAGTCAAAGGAAATTTAGAAGTCTTAGGAGATATTTTATTTTGTGCTGATGGCACTTTCTCATGGAACTGTTCAAATATATTGCCAGCGTAGAACTGGATGTTTATACAAACAAATCACTGAAGATTTTTCCACGTTGAAACACTTTCTGATTTGAGGCACACAAACCATGATGTCATTCCACTCTTCAAGAGTCTACAGGCTCCACTTTCTGTCTCCCAGATCTTCCTCTTCTCTATTCTAGCCACAGACAGGCATGAAGCATGTTGTGTGAATATATACATGAACTGGAATTTTTAGTCTTTGTCGATATAGGATAACCGATAACTTTAAGTTGAAGTCTCTAGAAAGAGATACAGACTGTAGGTTAAGCTTCTCACTTAACCATTTGTTCATTTATTCACTAAGAATTAACTGAACATCTACTCTCAGGCACATTTTATACGATACTATAATTACGTTTTCAAAGGTCTCTGATAGCAGATTGTGAGAACTTCTATTTCAGTGCCTGGATTAATAGCTATCAGTTAGAAAAAATGGACGATTTTTCTCTCACTGGGCCTAGTAAAGTGGTAAGGGTTTCGTGTGGTGGTCAGCTACTGCAGTCTTAAGTATATGGTCTTTGAGATCATATATACATGAGCTCACCTCTCAGTTCCAACTTACCAGCCCACTTACTTTGGGCCAGTCACTAAATCTCCCTGATTCTAGTTATTTTAATCCTGTCTGAGAGGTTACTGTAAGAGCTGAATAAAAAACAATATAACTAAAGTGATTCTAACATATATTGCATGCTAAATAGAAGTTAGGTGTCTCTTTTACATTTCCCTTCATCTTTAAAACATCACTCTTGAATATTTACATTTATTTGTTCGACAAGTATGTTTATAAAATGTACTAAATGATGGCCATTAATCCAGGCACTGAAATAGAAGTTCTCACAGTATGGGGCTTCCCTGGGGGTACCAGTGGTAAAGAATCTGCCTTCCAATGAAGGAGACAGAAGAGACACGGATTCGATCCCTGGACCTGCCTCTTGAGAAACCTATATGCAGGTCAGGAAGCAACAGTTAGAACTGGACATGGAACAACAGACTGGTTCCAAATAGGAAAAGGAGTACGTCAAGGCTGTATATTGTCACCCTGCTTATTTAACTTCTATGCAGAGTACATCATGAGAAACTCTGGGCTGGAAGAAACACAAGCTGGCATCAAGATTCCAGGGAGAAATATCAATAACATCAGATATGCAGATGACACCACCCTTATGGCAGAAAGTGAAGAGGAACTAAAGAGCCTCTTGATGAAAGTGAAAGAGGAGAGTGAAAAAGTTGGCTTAAAGCTCAACATTCAGAAAACAAAGATCATGGCATCTGGTCTCATCACTTCATGGGAAATAGATGGGGAAATAGTGTCAGACTTTATTTTTGGGGGCTCCAAAATCACTGCAGATGGTGATTGCAGCCATGAAATCAAAAGACGCTTACTCCTTGGAAGGAAAGTTATGACAAACCTAGATAGCATATTCAAAAGCAGAGACATTACTTTGACAGCAAAGTTCCATCTAGTCAAGGCTATGGTTTTTCCAGTAGTCATGTATGGATGTGAGAGTTAGACTGTGAAGAAAGCTGAGTGCCAAAGAATTGATGCTTTTGAACTGTTGGAGAAGACTCTTGAGTCCCTTAGACTGCAAGGAGATCCAACCAGTCCATCCTAAAGGAGATCAGTCCTAGGTGTTCATTGAAAGGACTTATGCTGAGGCTGAAACTCCAATACTTTGGACACCTCATGTGAAGAGTTGACTCATTGGAAAAGACCCTGATGTTGGGAGGGATTGGGGGCAGGAGGGGAAGGGGACAACAGAGGATGATATGGCTGGATGGCACCACCAACTCGATGCACATGAGTTTGGGTGAACTCCAGGAGTTGGTGATGGACAGGGAGGCCTGGCATGCTGAGATTCATGGGATCGCAAAGAGTCTGACATGACTGAGTGACTGAACTGAACTGAACTGAAGAGGGAGGAAATGGCAACCCATTCCAGTATTCTGGCCTGGAAAAATCTCATGGACAGAGGGAGCTGGTGGGCTATAGTCCAAGGGATTGCAAAAAGTCGGACATGACTGAGCACACACACATGCATGCCTTTACCACTGATTAATTAGAAGGAAATTTAATAAGCTTCAAAACCAATTCTATGAAAAACATTTCTTTTAATGAAGTAGCCATAATTCTGTGTTCTCTCTAAAACTGGAATGGGAGACAGCCAGGGTGATGACTGTTTTAAAAGTTCTGGGCAATTTAAAAGGATACAAAACATGAATTTAAATATGGGAAAAGTAAGAAAATATTCTTTTGTCATTGATATGTTTGGCCACCTAAAAGTCAGAAGACTCAACTAAAAACTATTAAAATGCAGGTACACTAATTCAAGCTGATGAATGATGCACATAAATGCTGTGACCATTTTTCTCTTTAATTCAGTCAATATTTTGTGAAGTTACTACTCTCAATGCTAGAGATACAACGTGAAACAAGAGAGACAAAAATCCTGCTCTCCCTGAGCTTACATTCCTAAGGAGGCAAATAATAATATTTATTCTAGTAGCAGTGCATACGTAGTGCTCATGTGTCAAACACTCATTTCTTTCTCTCAGTTTTTCTTCCTGTCATACACACACAATCTTGTTTAAATTTAACATCCTTATGAGGTAGGTTCTATTATTATTCCCATCTTACAAACGTAGAAAATAGATCATAGAAAGGTAAAGAAGTTGCCCAGGGTCATAACAGTGAGTAATGGAGACAAGTTTCAGATCTGGGCAGTTAATGCTCCTATGTCAGGATTAACATATTCATTATATTAATTAACTATATTATATTGATTATATTATATTATATTAATAACTATATTAAGAAACAGTAAAGCAAAGTAAGGGGATAAAAGGTGGCAGGGGTGCTATTTTACTGATGTTATTGAAAGAGGCCTTGAGATGAGATGGCATTTAAAAAGAGACCTGATATAAATAATAATTTAGCCATAAGGATGTCTTAGGATAAAAAGAATTCTGAGAAGTGGGAACAGTAGATGTAAAAGTCTTGTACTTGAAACAGGCTGGATGTGTTCAAAGAGTTCAGTGTGACTGGAGGAGAATGGGAATGAAGTCATTTGGTGAGCTATGGGCCAAAGTGGGATCTTAGATGTTTGGATTTGGGGTTATTCTGTTAGAGATGGGAAACAATAAGGAGATTTAAGCATAGCTCTGGTATAATCTGGGCTTCCCTGGTGGCACAGATGGTAAGAATCTGCTTGCAATGTGGGAATTGTGGGTTTGATCCCTGGGTCAGGAAGAGCCCTTGGAGAAGGGAATCACTACTCATTCCAGGGTTCTTGCCTAGAGAATTCCATGGACAGAGGAGCCTGGCAGGTTACAGTTCATGGGGTCAAACAGAGTCGGACATGACTGAGTGACTAACACTTTCACTTTCTTGTATAATCTAACATTTTAAAAAGGCTCATTCTAATAGCTATGTAAAGACGAGACTGTACACTTGCAAGACTGGAAGCAGAGGGGTTATTTAGGAGGCTTTCTACTACTGTTCAGGAAGAAAAGTACTTGGACCAGTAGTATAAAGTTGGTAGATTTCAGAAGCATTTTGAAAGGAAAACCAATCAGATTTACTGATGTGTGTGCTTAATCTCTCAGTCCGTGTCTGCTATCTGATAGATTTACTTTTTCTTTTTCTTTTTTTTTTTTTTTTTAGTGCATGAAAATAAAGAGGCAAAATGATTCCACAGTTTTTGGCCAGTGTAATTGGATGAATAATTGCTGTTTACTGAGGAAATATTGGGAGAAAGACATGTTGGAGTAAGGAGAGTAGAAATTTTGTTTTGAACATTTCATGTTTTACAGTCTTTCCCCACTGAGTCACAAGTAAGAAAGTAACCATCTGCAAGCCAGGAAGAGAGCCTTCACCAAGAAATGGAAATGCCAGAACCTTAAACTTGGACTTCCCAGCCTCTAGAACTGTGGAAAGTAAATTTGTTATTCAAACCACAATCTGTGGCTTTTTAGTTTCTGCAGTCTGAGAACACTAATACAGGAGTGGAAGTGTGTAAGATTTTAGAAGCTATATAAAAATATAGTTTTAAAAAGCAGATATATCACTTTGCTGACAAAGGTCCATACAGTCAAAACTATAGCGTTTCCAGCAGTCATGTACAGATGTGAGAGTTGGGCCATCAGGAAGCTGAGCACCAAAAAATTGATGCTTTCGAATTGTGGTCCTGGGGAAGACTCTTGAGAGTCCCCTGAACTGCAAGAACATCAAACCAATCAATCCGAAAGGAAACCAACTCTGAATATTCATTGGAAAGACTGATGCTGGCTCCAATATGTTGGCCACGTGATGCAAACAATGGATTCATTGGAAAAGACCCTGATGCTGGGAAAGATTGAAGGTAAAAGGAGAAGGGGGCAACAGAGGATGAGATGGCTGGACGGCATCACTGACTCAATGGACATGAATTTGAGCAAACTTAGGGAGACAGTGGAGGACATGGCATGCTGCAGTCCATGGGGTCACAAAGAGTCAAACACGACTTAGTACATGAACAACAAATGTAAAAATAATAAGGAGAATAGTAGAGCGAATTGACTTGGTTTTGCAGGTCACAATGAGGGATTAGGTAGGATTTTTATTCATAAATTTCAAGTTGGACTATTAAAGCATGGTTTTGAGTTTTATTCTATGTATATTCAGCTAATTCAGTGCCAAGATAGCAGTGCCAGATAACTAGCTTTGATATATTTTGATATATGATAGAGGGAATGCGGGAAAGGGCTTTAGGGTGCTCAGAACCACAGCGTAAACATCCTGCTTAGAGATCACATGGCACCCCACTCCAGTACTCTTGCCTGGAAAATCCCATGGACGGAGGAACCTGGTGGGCTGCAGTCTATGGGGTCACAAAGAGTCGGACACGACTGAGCGACTTGACTTTCACTTTTCACTTTCCTGCATTGGAGAAGGAAATGGCAACCCACTCCAGTATTCTTGCCTGGAGAGTCCCAGGGACGGGGGAGCCTGATGGGCTGCCGTCTGTGGGGTCGCACAGAGCTGGACATGACTAAAGCGACTTAGCAGTGGTAAAACAGTTATAAATAATTACTAGTGTGAAACATATAAAATCCATTAAATAAATTGTACTGAGAGACGTGGGTGTTGGTAATGTGTCACCTTGCCTAAGCTGACCTACATTTCCCAGGATTCCCTTTCTTGTGTATTTCCAGTTAAGACTGGACTGTTGGAAACATGTTTACAGGCTGTCAGGGAGATGGAAGTTAAACAGAAGCCATTTTGTAGTTTGCACCTATTTCTGCTGTCTCAAACCTAGGTGTGGGATAGAACCCTCCTTTTCTGAATTCCTTCTTCAACTCTGCCTCTCCTGACATTCATGAGGAAGGTCACCAACTTTCTGTGCAGGACACCCATCATCAGGATCACAGATGGGTGAGAATTGACATGGGATATGTTTTTTCTATCATGAGTTCGAGCTCCTTCTTGTGAATTTCAGCCTCTCTTTGATCTTCCCTATGCTACTTTCATCTCTTCCCAGCTACCCGCCCTCTGGACTTCAAGCTGTAGATGAGATAAAAGATGTCCATCAGCAGATGAATGGATAAGAAAGCTGTGGTACATATACACAATGGAGTATTACTCAGCCGTAAAAAAGAATTCATTTGAATCAGTTCTGATGAGATGGATGAAACTGGAGCCAATTATTCAGAGTGAAGTAAGCCAGAAAGAAAAACACCAATACAGTATACTAACACATATATATGGAATTTAGGAAGATGGCAATGACGACCCTGTATGCAAGACAGCAAAAAAGCACAGATGTATATAACGGACTTTTGGACTCAGAGGGAGAGGGAGAGGGTGGGATGATTTGGGAGAATGGCATTCTAACATGTATACTATCATGTAAGAATTAAACCGCCAGTCTATGTCTGATGCAGGATACAGCATGCTTGGGGCTGGTGCATGGGGATGACCCAGAGAGATGTTATGGGGAGGGAGGTGGGAGGGGGGTTAAAAAATATATATATATCTGTGCTTTTAACCATTTAGGATATTAAACAATATAGCTTATTTAAAAAAAAAAAGAATTTGAACCTAAAAAAAAAAAAGATAGCAGCCTTACAGACATTACTTAGCCAGCTCTCATATTTCCATAAGACCCAATCCTGGCAACAAATTGCTTATATATAGTGGTTCTGCTTGTTTTAAAATATAATTTGTTAAAATCTTTTAACAAATTTCTTGTTTTGGCAGTGCTTCCATGAGGTATATGGGATCCTATTTCTCCAACCAGGGATTGAACCCCTGCCCCCTGCCTTGGAAGTGTAGGGTCTTAACTGTTGGACCACCAGGGGATTCCTCTGATAAAATTCTAGTACAAGAGATTATCAAAAAAGAGGGCACATATATTGTAAGCTTCCCAACCCAGGGATCAAACCCAAGTCTCCCGCATTGTAGGTGGATTCTCTACTGGCTGAGGCACAAGGGAAGCCCAAGAATACTAGAGTGGGTAGGCTATCCTTTCTCCAGCAGATCTCCCCAACCCAGGAATCAAACCAGGGTCTCCTGCATTGCAGGTGGATTCCTTACCAACTGAGCTATCAGGGAAGCCTTATATTGTAAGCTGCGCTGTGCTTAGTCACTCAGTCATGTTTGACTCTTTGCAACCCCATGCACTGTAGCTTGCCAGGCTCCTCTGTCCACGGGGATTCTCCAGGCATGAATATGGGAGTGGGTTGCCATGCCCTCCTCCAGGGGAATCTTCCTAACCCAGGGATCAAACCCAGGTCTCCCGCATTGCAGAGTTTCTTTACCATCTGAGCCACTATATAGTAAGCTGCTGCTGCTGCTAAGTCGCTTCAGTCATGTCCGACTCTGTGTGACCCCATAGACAGCAGCCCACCAGGCTCTCCCATCCCTGGTATTCTCAAGGCAAGTATAGTAATCTAGAAGGTATCAATTCTCCTTAAATTAATTTATAAATATAACAGTTCTGATACAAATTCATCCAGATATGTCTTATAACTTAAAATTTCAGTGAGAATACTTTAAGAATAAGACAAAGCATAGAAAGCCACCACCCTAAATCCCTGAGGAGACTCAGTGTGAGAATATGAATAGAATACACAGGTAATCAGGTTCTATGCCATGCTTGGAAGTATTACATAGTCACGCTATATGAAACATCTACAGCAAGAAACTACAAACTAGGAAACCAGACTTTCATTTCAGATGACAGGAATTAAGCAGTATGAAATTATATTTATAACTTGCATGTATTTGGTACTTTATGTGTGAGATACTCATTTTCAAAGTGTGATATACATACACGCCAGCTCATTTAATCATTATAATAGCCCTGTGAGGTAGGTACTATTATTCCTATTTTTCAGGCAAGAAAATTGAATCACAGAGAGATTAGGCACCTTGCTTAGAATCACACCAGCAAATGACAATAAGGTCACACCACAGAATAACAGCAGTCAGAATTCCTATCCCAACCAGCCTCTGGCATTTCCTCATTGTGATTTATGCTCGGCTATCTGAAAATGTCACCGTGGAACTGCAAAGGTAAGTGATGGAGAGGACCAGTACCTACAAGGTGTTCTTGAGAGGAAGACAGCCGTCCTTCATCCTCTAACTGAGTACATCTGGACTGCAGATGGAAACGTCAGCTCCATGAGCAGAGAGCTAAGCAAGAACAACTGACTCAATTATTATTCTTGTGAGTTACTGGCTTGTTGGAACAAAGCTGGCAGAGTGGCCCAGGCAGGGATAGACGACTGAAACATGTTGCAGGGCAAGAATCAAGACAAAAGCTTTTTTAACATCTTGACCTTATCAGGGAGGCATTTTAGCGCACACCAACATAAGGACACCCCTTCCTCTCATTATCATGCCAACGTAGACTGCTTCTGTTGACAGATCAGCAGTCACAATAGAAATGGAGACAGTTCATGTGGCTCCAGGCCCATATAAAACCATAAGTGTTTACATAGTCAAAAGACAAGGCAACAACCCTGGCTAGAACATGTTCTGCCTCTGCAGAGTAGGAAATGGGTGTTGGGTGTCTGTGAGGCAGGTAAGGGTACGTAAGACAACTATTTTCCTTAAAAGGCCTTGTAAGATTTTCAAGTCTTTATGTGCAAATATATTGAATTTCTATGAAATGAACTAAAAACTGTAATGCTATTCAATTTTTTACCTGTCACATTAGTTAAGAGGCCAAGTGAGCCTGGGGTGAAAACATTAAGAAGTGTATGATAGAATGCTCCACTGTTGCGGGTGGCAGAGTTAATTGATATGACCTTTCTAGACAGCAATTTATCAATATGTATGAAGAGCCTTAAGAACCTGATGTCCTCTGCACAGTAATTCCACTCCTGAGAGTCTACAATAATAAAACAATCCTAAATACAAAAGAGAGCTTGTCACTCAAAGAAGTTCATGGGATCATCAGTAATAAATGTGAGAAACTAGTAACAAACAATATTCAATAAGGAAACAATTAAATACACCATGGTACATCACTCATTAAAATGTTACACACCACTTAAAATATTTAAAAGATAATGTAAAAACATGGAAAATGCTCATGGAATAATTCTAAGTTAGAAGACTAGTACATAAAGCTATATATATTACTTTTTTAATGCATATATTTTTGTCAAAGGTTTAGAAGATAAAAGACCATAGCTGTTTGATTTCCCTCTTTTCATTTCTATTTCTCTGAATTTAAGTCTGTTCATGAATGTTTTGGATTAAAAAATTGAATAAGTTAGAACAACAGACTGGTTCCAAATAGGAAAAGGAGTGTGTCAAGGCTGTATATTGTCACCCTGCTTATTTAACTTATATGCAGAGTACATCAGGAGAAACGCTGGGCTGGAAGAAGCACAAGCTGGAATCAAGATTGCCAGGAGAAATATCAATAACCTCAGGTATGCAGACGACACCACCCTTATGGCAGAAAGTGAAGAGGAACTAAAAAGACTCTTGATGAAAGCGAAAGAGGAGAGTGAAAAAGTTGGCTTAAAGCTCAACATTCAGAAAACGAAGATCATGGCATCTGGTCTCATCACTTCATGGTAAATAGATGGGGAAACAGTGGAAACTGTGTCAGACTTTATTTTGGGGGGCTCCAAAATCACCTAACGTGAGGAGTTGATTCATTGGAAAGAAGCCTGATGTTGGGAGGGATGGGGGGAAGGAGAAGGGGATGACAGAGGATGAGATGGCTGGATGGCATCACTGACTCGATGGACGTGAGTCTGAGTGAACTCCGGGAGTTGGTGATGGACAGGGAGGCCTGGCGTGCTGTGATTCATGGCGTCGCAAAGAGTCGGACACAACTGAGCGACTGAACTGAACTGAACAACAATAGTGTAAACTTAACCATCAGAAAGAAAGAGGAATTGTATATAAACAAGCCTGAGCCCCATAAGCCCATTGTCACCAAGGCCAAAGGAAAGTCCCAGCACTTGGAAAATGTGATATAATGTTCTGCTGTAGCTGTTAGAGGAATAGCTTTCAAAGTGAAGCTCAAAAGAAAACCTAAAGTAAATGCTCTGGCTATTGCCAGAACTTGGCTTATTTGCAATAAACTGGCTCAAAAACCTTGCTGTGATTAACCTGCATAAAAAGGCTGGAAATTTAACTTGAATTTTCAGTTACATTGCATTCAACCTGGGACTTCCCAGGTGGCTCAATAGTAAAAGAATCTGCTTGCCAATGCAGGAGGCACAGATGTGGGTTTGATCCCTGGGTTGAGAAGATCCCCTGGAGAAGGAAATGACAACCCACTCCAGTATTCTTGCCTGGAGGATCCCCTGGTCAGAGGAGCCTGGCAGGCCCCAGTCCATGGAGGTGCAAAGAACTGGACATGACTGAGGGACTGAGCATGCAAGCCTGCGTCTAATTTTGCTTATTCCCCCAAAGAAACTCACAGTATTGGGAAAGGGTAGGGCTGGAAGAGGGGAAATTCCAAATATGTCTTAGCTCGGACACTCTTCTAAACTATGGCTCTGCGATGGAATTTGTCATTGGCATGAATGCATCTGCACTATAAACAGTTTTGAAAGGAGCGGAGGTATGTGGGTGCACCAGGTTTTTTCAGGTTTTCTCACGTTTGTATGTAGTTACTTAATCTAGGATGCAAGTTAGGAGCTGGTAGCCAGGGCTTCTAATTTGTAACCCACTAACACAGTATTCTTTTTCTTTTAAAATTTCTTCTGAGGGATTGGCTTCTCTCAGTGCATAGCTATTCAGAAATGTTTAAAAGCACAATAAATATCATCTCATAGTTACTGCCCTAAAACTTACAAGAAAATAATCCTGTATTTGCAACAACATTAATGGAACTTGAGGGCATTATGCTAAGTAAAATAAGTCTGACAAAGGAAGACAAATGCTGCTATGTTATTACTTGTATGTGGAATCAAAGGGAAAAAAGGAGGAAAAACCCTCACAGATACAAAGAACAGATTGGTGGTTACCAGGGTTAGGGGGTAGGAGGTAGCCAAAATGGGTGAAGGTGGTCAAAAGGTACAAGTTTCTAGTTATAAAATAAATAAGTCCTGGGATGTAATATACAGCCGTGGCATCCATAGTTCACAATATTGTACTACTGTGTATCTGAAAACTGCCAAGAGAGTAGATATCAAAAATTTTCATCAAAAGAAAAAATTATAGCTCTGTGTGGCGATGGATGAAATAGGCACATATATCAAATCATTATGTCATACATGTAAAACTAATATAATGTTATATGTCAATCGATAAATCGACATAATCGATAAAACAAAAAATTAGAAAAAAGCAAATTAAATAATACTTTTAGATATATAAATGTGAATTATAGAGGGATTCACAAGATAGTATATATAATTTTACTTCTGAGGACAAAGTACCTCTTGTCCTTTTTTCCCCAAATGTAACATTATTTTTTTTTGTAAAAAAAGAATAACAGGATAGCTCCCTGTACACATTTTGGACATTTGTAAGTTGTAGAAGAAGTATTAGATGTAACATATAACATGTAATAGATCAGGTCACTACTTGGCCCTTCTTTTCTTGCATTCCCAGGAAGATAATTATTTTACAAGAATTTGTACATTCTGTCTGTGCTGACACTATCTACTATTTTTGTTTTCAAACTCGACTGCTGCCTTCAGCATTGTGCAATGTTTGGCTAGCCTTCAGTTTTGGCTGTCAAGACTTTCTTGTATTATACATGATTGCAATAGATTTTGTTATTGATTCCAGATATGTTTATATGTATTTCTTGTTCTCAGTTTTTTCTGGAGGTTAATCTGCCTAGCGTTGTTTACTTAAAGAAAGGAATCTAGGAATCCTTGAGAGCTGGGTTCTCAAAATGGGGGAAAAAACCTGAGTGAAGTCTTTGAAAAGTGAAAACTGATTCAAAGGAAAACCTTTCGTTCTGAAAAATCTCAAATTTAGAAATATTCTTATGTACAGTCTCTTCACATTGCTGCTGAGTATCAGGAGTCAAAGTGAATGTTCACTGATCTTTTTAAATGTACCAAATGGTACATTGTTGTTGCTGCTTAGTAGCTAATGCTATCCGTCTCTTTTGTGACTGCAAGGACTGTAGTTAGTGCAGATACTCTGTCCATGGGATTTCCCAGGCAAGAATACTGGAAAGCGTTGCCATTTCCTTTTCCAAAATGGTCTATTAGCTTCTGAAATTCAAATTGGCTCTATATTTGGCCATAAAAAGAAGAGCAGCATGGCTGAAGTGCCAGTACGGTAACTGGTAGTGTTTTTCTTGGTGAATCAATAAGATGGACAGATGGACACACATGGATTTAAACTGAAAGCTGTTTCAGTCAACCTGGCTTTCATAGGAAGGGCATTTTAATCTTGGTCCCAATAGCTATATAAATGTGTGAACCACTGGATAAAGTCTAAGCAGTTATTTGTCTCCTATTGCTCATTTATTTAGTTTGGAGAAAGCTTTTCTCTATCATAGTAAAACAGCATGTTGCAAAATGTTTGTGCTCAGTCTTAAAGTATGCAGTTACTTTAAGAGATGTGACATAATCTTATGGCAAAAATTTTTAAAATAACCCAGTGTAAAATATTAGTTTTGTTTTGTTTCAATCCAAAGTAAGATGTAGGCTGGACTCAGGCTCATCAAGCTGTAGTTTTAGACCATGCCATGGTTGAAGAGGGAGGAGGGAAGAAAAGGAAATAGGAAAGGGAAGTTCTTTCCTGACTGAGGACTAACTGATATCTTCATTAACTGGCTTCTCACTCTGGTCCTGGCAGGTGTTGGTAGCTGATGCTTTCTCCTATGGGTACCTTGTGTGTTATTCACTCAATCATGTCTGAATCTTTGCAGTCCCAGGGACTGTAGCCAGCCAGGCTCCTCTGTCCAGGGAATTCTCCACACAAGAACACTGGAGTGGGTAGCCATTCCCTTCTCCAGGGGATCTCCCTGGCTGAGGAATTGAAACCCTGGTCTCCTGCATTGCATGCAGATTCTTTACCATCTGAGCCTCCAGAGAAGCCCACGGGTACTTTGTGTGCTGTGCTAAGTTGCTTCAGTCATGTCTGACTCTGCAACCCCATGGACTACAGCCTGCCAGGCTCTTCTGTCCATGGGATTCTCCAGGCAAAAAATACTGGACTGGGTTGGTATGCACTTCTGCAGGCAATCTTCCTGACTCAGGGATCAAACTCACATCTCTTACATCTAACCTGCATCAGCAGGCAGGTTCTTTAGCACTAGTGCCCCCAGGAAGCCTTTAGATCTTATGTTAATTTTGACTGTGCTGTGTCTCTGTTGCTGTGCACAGGTTTTCTCTAGTTGTAGCGAGTACAGGCTATGCTCCAGGGGTGCTCGGGCTTCTCATCGTGGTGGCTTCTTTTGTTGCATAGCACAGGCTCTAGAGTGTAGGCTCAGTAGTTGTGGCACGCGGCTTAGTAGCCCCGTGGCATATGGAATCTTCTCAGACCAGGGATTGAAACAGTGACCCTTGCACTGCAAGGCAGATTCTTAATCACTGGACCACCAGGGCAGCCCTCCTGTGGACCTTAAAGATTGCTGAGTGATCCTTTTTAGTGGCAGCTGTCATGGTGAGTTGGAGAAGGCAATGGCACCCCACTCCAGTACTCTTGCCTGGAAAATCCCATGGACGGAGGAGCCTGGTGGGCTGCAGTCTGTAGGGTTGCTAAGAGTCGGACACGACTGACCAACTTCACTTTCACTTTTCACTTTCATGCATTGGAGAAGGAAATGGCAACCCTCTCCAGTGTTCTTGCTTGGAGAATCCCAGGGATGGGGGAGCCTGGTGGGCTGCCGTCTATGGGGTCGCACAGAGTCGGACACGACTGAAGCAACTTAGCAGCAGCAGCAGCAGCAGCAGCAGTCGCAGCAGTCATGGTGAGTAATGTCTTCCTTCTGCTCTCAGCCCGGGGGATATCTTCCATCTTGGTGCTACATCCACATTCTTTTGTGCCCCAGATCACCCTTTTCCCCACAGGCCCACATCTGGTCCATGGGAATCAAACATCCCTTGGCTTTTACTAGTAGAAGGATAACTCCTTTGCCAGCATAGCCCTGTCCTCTCTTTATTTTCCCCAAATAGGCCACTTTATGAGACCATGGAATCCTCCAGCTATGGAGAGAATTAGGCCCTTTCTGGATTCTTGGTGAAGCCCTTACTTGCATTGACTTGAGGGGCACCAAACTCCTCTCCTTTCCCCTGGGGTAGTGGAGGGGTCTCAAGCCCAGATTTTTTCACTGAAACATCTGCCACAAATCTCTTTCATTCTCCTGAACACTGTGACCCCTTTTAATATTCTTGATCTCACTAAATGGCCGAAGAAACATAGAGCCAGTTTTTGTACATTTCATTTGTGAGTTCTGCCCCTGGTCAACCTCCAGCTTTGGCATGTACTCCTTCTCATATTTTGTGCCTGGGCCAAAACAAAGCTTTACTGAACACACCTTTACATTCATGTGACTCCAATCATAGTCATGTTACTTTGATTTTAGCCTAAAATTGATAGATGAAATAAAAGACACACATTTAAATTTGAATTTCAGATAAATAATAAATAATTTTTAGTTCATTTATGTCCTATGCACTGTTGGAGACATGTGCAAACTAAAAAACTATGTGTTTATCTGAAATTCAAATTTAACTGGTCATCCTACATTTTATTTGCTAAATCTAGCAAAATTCTCTTAACCAAGACTCTTCAAATGAAAATAAGAAAATATTTTGATTAGCATTTCATTATCTGCAGGGTTCTATGCATGAATGTATGTCTCTCATATCCAGTTTAGATAACTTGGTATAAACTGTGTTAGAGGCATAAAATCTATTCAGCAAATCTGTACTGATAGCAGAAGATAGGGTTCTGCTTCTGGGTGTGTAAGGTTTGTCTTCATCCTGGCTACTAATTTGTTTTGTAATTTTCATGTGTATTGAATCTTGAGAGTAAAATAAAGTCTGCTTTCCCTTAGCCATGTTGAGACCTAGTTTAGGGAGGGCTATAATATGATGAAACACATTCTAGTACAAGGAATAAGCCTGTTTGTTCTGCTATTAAACACTTTTTAACTGCTTGCATTTATCTATTTATTCTCCAACTCATAAATACTTTTATTTATTATGTGTCTTATAAGGAGTTCAAAATGCATTACAAATGCATCCTATTAAAGCTATCTGATTCCACTGTTGATATTATTAGATATTGTACTATGATCATACTCTTAATAATAAACAAAGGGCATAGCACAAGAAAGCAATTTACCAAAGCGAGGTTTCTCTTCAACATTTTCAGTTCACATTGTGAGGTTCCTTTAATCACAAGTCTTTGTGAGGAGTCTTTTTGTCAATTTAGTTCAGTTCAGTTGCTCAGTCTGTGTCTAACTCTGTGACCCCATGGATTGCAGCATGCCAGGCCTGCCTGTCCATCACCAACTCCCAGAGTTTACTCAGACTCATGTCCACTGAGTCTGTGCTGCCAGCCAACCATCTCATCCTCCGTCATCCCCTTCTGTCTTTTTGTAGTTGTATATGTTCTTGAGGTCTTGATTGGGCACTAGATGGAAAGATCAGTTTACCACACTGAGATTGATGGGTGTGTTTTGAGTTCCTGAGAGGTGTGAGAAGACATTTCGTGGAAGATGGGATCTTTTGTACTACAAATTCAGAAAATCTTAGCCGAAGTCAATGTGGTAGGAAAAAACCATTTATAGAAACTACCTGTGTGATGCTTCAAATATATAACAAATATTTCTAATTATAGATGGCAAAATTTATTATCTTCCTTTCATAGCCTGAGGATTTCTGGACTTAAGAAGACAGGGTCTCAACTGAGATTATCTGTATTTTTAGGAAATGCATAAGATGGAATGAGAGACAACTACCTTAAAAGGAAGCTAATATAGGAAAAAGATACACAAATTATAAACATAAGCTGATCATCCTAAATCACAACCAGTTTAGGGTAAGCGAATGGTATGATGACATTGGATAAAATATTGTCTAGTTTGAAATAATGGAAAAATACTGCTGTGACCACCTCTGTGCTCACTTCTGGTTGTAATGGAAGATGTGTAAGAGCTCACAGTGTGTATGTACAAAAGAGAAGACTTAAATGGATATTCCAGCTACCTTTACATACACATAATGCTCCCTTAAATAGAAGATGGGCAGACTTAGTGTAGTTGCAGAATATAACCGGAACATCAATGAATAGTATTTACCAGTATTCGCTTTACAGCCTGTCACTGGCTAACAAATAGAATTATGTAAAAGAGAAATAGGGTGCTCTATCAAATGGCCTATTGGGAAAAAGTTTTTAAGCTCAAATGATCACCTTTCAAAAATGTCCCTTAAATAGATGGTTTAAGTTCCTTCTAACTCTATGATATTCTCACAGAACATGAGAATAGTTAATATGAAGAGAGTACTTCCCATCACTTCAAGGCAAATAGAAGGGGAAAAATGGGAAGCAGTGACTGATTTTATTTTCTTGGACTTTACAATCACTACAGATGGTGACTGCAGGCATGAAATTAAAAGACACTTGCTCCTTGGAAGAAAAGCTATGACAAACCTAAACAATGTATTAAAAAGCAGAGACATCACTTTGCCTACAAAGGCCTGTATAGTCAAAGCTATGGTTTTTCCAGTAGTCATGCACGAATGTGAGAGTTGGACCATAAAGAAGGCTGAGTGCTAAAGAATGGATATTTTCTAACTGTGGTGCTGAAGAAGACTCTTGATAGTCTTGTGGACAGCAAGGCGACCGAACCAGTCAATCCTAAAGGAAATCAACCCTGGGTATTTGTTGGAAGGACTGATGCTAAAGCTTCAATACTTTGGCCACCTGATGTGAAGAGCTGACTCACTGGAAAATATCCTGATGCTGGAGAAGATTTGAGGGCAGGAGGAAAAGGGGGCTACAGAGGATGAGATGGATAGATGTCATCACTGACTCAATGGACATGAGACTGAGTAAATTCTGGGAGACAGTAAAGGACAGGGAAGCCTGGCATGCTTCAGTCTGTGGGGTCATAAAGAGTCATACATGACTTAGTGACTGAACAACAACAGAGTACTCTCTTTTTTTCAGGCATTGTTCTAAAGGCAAGTACTCATTCATTGATAAAATATTAACAAACTAGTAGGTACCAGGCATTTTTAAAGGTCCAGTTCAGTTCAGTCACTCAGTTGTGTCCAACTTTTTGTGACCCCACAGCATGTAGCACTCCAGGCCTCCCTGTCTATCATCAACTGCCAGAGCCTACTCAAACTCATGTCCATTGCGTCAGTGATGCCATCCAACTATCTTATCCTCTGTTTTCCTCTCCTCCTCCTGCCTTCAATCTTTCCCAGCATCAGGGTCTTTTCCAGTGAGTCAGTTCTTTGCATCAGGTGGCCAAAGTATTGGAGTTTCAGCTTCAGCATCAGCCCTTCCCATGAATATTCAGGACTGATTTCCTTTAGGATGGACTGGTTGGATATCCTTGCTGTCCAAGGGACTCTCAAGAGTCTTCTCCAACACCACAGTTCAAAAGCATCAATTCTTTGGTGCTCAGCCTGCTTTATAGTCTACCTCTCAGATCCATATATGACTACTGGAGAAACCATAGCTTTGACTAGATGGACCTTTGTCAGCAAAGTAATGTCTCTGCTTTTTAATAAGCTGTCTAGGTTGGTTATAGCTTTTCTTCCAAGGAGCAAGTGTCTTTTAATCTCGTGGCTGCAGTCACCATCTGCAGTGATTCTGGAGCCCAAGAAAATAAAGTCTGTCACTGTTTCCCCGTCTATTTCCCATGAAGTGATGGGACTGGATGCCATGATCTTAGTTTTCTGAATGTTGAGCTCTAAGCCAACTTTTTCACTCTCTTCTTTCACTTTCATCAAGAGGCTCTTTAGTTCTTCTTCGCTTTCTGCCATAAGGGTGGTGTCATTTGCATATCTGAGGTTATTGATTTTTCTCCCGGCAATCTTGATGCCACCTTGTGCTTCATCCAGTCCAGCGTTTCTCCTGATGTACTCTGCATGTAAGTTAAATAAGCAGGGTGACAATATACAGCCTTGACATACTCGCTTCCTGATTTGGAACCAGTCTGTTGTTCCATGTCCAGTTCTACCTATTGATTCTTGACAAGGTCCAAGTGTATGTCAAATTCTTGACTTCATACAGTGATATTCTAAATAGCATAAGCACACAATTTGTATAGTAAATGAGAAAATGATGCATGTTAGAAAAACAGAGTCAGGAAGAGGAATGTGGAGTCCTAAGGGAGGTTTTACTGCCTGGAATTGGAAAGGTCTTAATGAGATTACATTTGAATGAAGGTTTGAAGAGGATGAGGGTGAAGCCACATGAATATCTACAGGAGGAATGGTCCACGCAGAGGGAACAAGTGCAAAGGTCCTAAAACAAGACTTGCCTGTTTTGTTCTGGAGACCCGTATGTCTGGGGACAAGGTAGCACAGGAGGGAGTCCTAGGAGTTAAGGTCAGAGACGCAAGGAGAGATCAGTTTTTGTTGGGTTTTCCAGGTCTTGGTTGAGAATTTTTTTTCCCCCCTCTGGTCAAGATTGACAGTCATTGAAGGGTTTGGGGAGAGACATGACATGGTGTGGCTTACAGTGTGATTTGCAGAGAATATATTGTGGGGAGCAAGGGTGATAGTTAGACTGTTGCCTTAGCTGTGAGCAAGATGATGACAGATGACACCAAGTTGGCGGCAGTGGAGGTGGTGAGGAGTGGTCAGAGCCTGCAGAAGGTTGGGACAGCAGAATTTGCTAACAGGTTGAATGTGGGATATGATAGAAAGGAAGGATTAGAATGACTTGATGGAACCGGGCCAAGAAGATGAAAGCACTGGATTGGCATGAGATGAGATGGGGAAGACTGTGGTTTGGGGAATTGGGAGGCATATCAGCAGCTTCATGAGAATTATCCCTTTAAATATATGAAAACCCTCTGAGGTTATAATGCCCACTCAACAAGTGAGAAAACTGATATATAGAGAAGTTAAGAAACTGGATAGCATTCAAATTGTTGAATGGATGATTTGAACACTGGTGCCTGACCCCATCTAATAATGTTTTGTTGTCTCATAGTAAACCTGGTTACAATACGGCTTCAAATGTTAAGTATCAGTAACATGAAAAACTGCATTGTAAGAATCTATAAGAGGGGGGGTACAGAGAAAGGAAAAGTTGAAACTCCAATTCTGAGCAGAGACAATGACTCCTGTCTCTCAGTTATTACCAATGAAGAAAGCATATTGAGTAAGATTTTTCTCTGGTTAGCTAATTGTTAATTTTTTTTTTCTAATTGGAAATTCTTATTTATCCAAATTCAGCAGGGAGGTCATTGTTTTCCTCTTTTAAGTGGTTTTACTTTTATTTTTAATCATGGTGGCTAGAAATTTTCGGCATGATAAAGAACTTTTAAATTTTCGGCATGATAAAGAACTTTATATATTCACTCCGTTGCCCTTCTATGAAATATTAAAGATAATTTGAAAAGTATAACAAAGTTTAAGGATCTAACCAAGGTCACACTAAGAGGTAACCATGAATGATCTTTTAGTACATTTCTTTTTAATAAGTTTCCTTTTAGTACTTTTAGTATTCATATTTATAGATGTTATATATGGTAGACTTTACACTATGTATAAGTTTTTCACTGACATGATATCATGACATTTTTCCCATGCTATTTTTCTTTTTTTCTGGCCATGCTGTGCAGCTTGTGGGATCTCGGTTCCCTGACCAAAGATTGAACCCAGACCACGGCAGTGAAAGCGCCAAATCATAACCGCTAGACAGCCAGGGAACTCTGTTTCCATGTTATTAAGTTCCTTATAAATATAATATCTATTCATAATTCTTCTACACATTTCCCTGCTATGGAACTGACCCACAACTTTGTAATATCTTTTTAAAAAGACTATTTTTGGTATTGTTGTGAATACTTTCCAAATACAACTGTTTGTGTTTGGAATGAAAACATATTATGGAGATGGTACAGTCAGTGACGTGGCAGTATTTCTGTAACTTTCTCTTTGAAATGGTCATCAGTTAGTGAGAAAGCTCCTCAGCTGATGGTCACTTCACTAGAGGTCTACGTTTAATGCTCTTTGAGAATTTGGTATTATTAATGTTCTCTTTCATGTCAATAAACTTTGTCAGAGACATCTGTTTAAAAGCAGACAAAGAAGTGGTGTGCCCCAGGCCAATTTTTGTATTTTTGTTAGTCTTCTTGGATCTTTTATAGGCAGTGATAAATATAAGCCTCTCCAAATAACAACGTGAACTTCAATTCTGTTTTAATTATTATTCTTCTACTAGGTGGTATTTAAGTGTTTAATATTTTTCAGGGATTAAAACTAGGCTAATGGTGCAATCTGTGATGAGCATATTGAGATTTATAGATTTCAAGCTTTAGAGATTAAATTTTCTAAGTGCTCTGGAAATATTGGTGTGTGTATTCTTACATACAATGCACATACTCTAATAACGATCTCTGTTTATACTTGGACAGACACTTGTTTGGAATATAAAGTGACTGACAATTTTATAATCAATCTATGGTGATACTATTTGCCTATTTTATTTTTAACTAAAAATAAATTAAATATAAATGTCACCAATTTTCATGAAGTTTTTGTGGTAGCTAATGCCTAAGTCTGTAATATCCAAAAAGTAAACCAGAATAAAGAGCTAGTCAATAGCACATTATATTTAAGAAAAATTTCCATATAATAAGTAGATGGCCAATCTTAAAAGTTAAATATGAAAATAATATATATCTAGAATTAAGATTCAGAGAAGGCAATGACACCCCACTCCAGTACTCTTGCCTGGAAAATCCCATGGATGGAGGAGCCTGGTGGGCTGCAGTCCATGGGGTCGCGAACAGTTGGACATGACTGAGCGACTTCACTTTCACTTTTCACTTTCATGCATTGGAGAAGGAAATGGCAACCCACTCCAGTGTTCTTACCTGGAGAATCCCAGGGACAGCGGAGCCTGATGGGCTGCCGTCTATGGGGTTGCAGAGAGTCGGACATGACTGAAGCAACTTAGCAGCAGCAGCAACAGCAGCAGAATTAAGATTATGCTGAGTAAATTTAATCTTTGATAACTTGGACATTTTTTGAATTATGAAAGATATATGAAAATCCAATTGTTCTTGTACTGTGGAAATTTTGATGTTTACTAGGAAAAACTCAAGAATATGAGAATTGTAGGACATATAAACTTAATCTAATAAAAACATACTAGAAGACTGGAGTCAATAAATTCAAATAATGCAGAGCCATAAATAAGCTCCACAACAGAACCTCAACAGAACCTCAATCACTCTTTCTTATGAGACTTTGTCTTGTAAAGATGACTAAATGCTAAGGTTAATAAGGTTTGTGTCCAAAGATCCTGAAAGGAGTAACGTTACCAATATGGCAACATAAGTCATTCCTAACTTTGTTTCTCCTCATAAGGACAGCTACTAACAACTCTTCACAGACAAAATAATCCTGAAAAAATCCTAGAACATCGGGGATAGGCTGAAGCACTCCCTGCACCATAACAACGAAGACATTGTTATAGAAGTATACAAGAGGAGTGACTACACAGTAGTGAAAATGTACCCCCCCCCCACCCCCAGGCTGGTACAGCACCACACTGAGAGAGCTCTTCTGAGGTTATGATTGCTCCAGCAGAAAAGGAGAGTCGAAGGTAGAGTCCTGCTCTCCCAGCATTGTGGATCACTTTGTGGGAACTCTGGTCTTATTCATAGGATTGCAGGGGAATATGTGAGGCTTAACCCTTGAGAATCTGATTGTGATGGAAAAGTGGGTAGGATCTTGCAACAATCAGCACTCAGATCTTGATAAACTGAGTTCTTACTTGCAGTGCACAAATAAGTAGTCAAAATCAACTTGTTTGCTGATCAGGAAAGCCAAGACAGTGTAGCAGTATGACTAGGAAACTTGGCAAGGGAAGTTCTGCCTGATTCGGGTCCTTAAAGAGTGTTGCCAGCCCTGAAATTTGGTCAGAACCACAAAGAGAATTTTTGGCTTCAAAGCCAGTTCTCCAGCTTTTCCCAGACAGGGAAACTAATTTGTGGTCCTTCCCATTGCAAACCCAGCCTTAAGCCTACCCAACCAATGAACCTATTTAGAGTACATGGAAAGCTGCATAGCCTGTCCAGCAGCCCTGTGTACAGTGGCACTTGAACAGTGAACATAGCCCATGGCATTCTCTATCTGCAGAGCAAAACCAGTGCCTCATCTGGCCAAAGAATTCAGCACACAAGCTTTGCTGATTTGTGTCTCCAAACAGTAAGCTGTGTGAGCCCTAGGGCCCGTTTTGCTGTCCTCCAGGGTAGGGAAACTAATTTGTAGCCCTACCTACTGCTGATAATAGTATCTAGTCTCAATATCTAGAAAACTTAAGCAGAGAACCCAGGGAATGGCAAAGTCCATCCTACAGCCTTGCTTGGGCAGGAAACCAAGCCATCAGTCCTATCCAACTATTCTTCACCAACAGCAAAAATGCCTCTCCTCACATTAGAGCTTGAGAGGAAACTTGCTCCAAAATAGATTCTTATGGCAAGCATCATCTGCCCAAGGGCACTACTGGAAACCTGAACTGAAGAGACGGTGAGGAATTGTCTCTATGGGAATGAATCTAAAGTATAGGAGGAGGAGATTGCTTGCTCAAATGTTCAAGTACCAACATAAGGAATCAGAAATCATGAAAAGTAAACAAGACACCAAAGAAAATTAATAAAGTTCCAGTAACTCACCATAAAGAAATGGAGATACAAGAATTGTCAAAGAATTCAAAATAATCATGAAATTTAGCGAACTACAAGAACACAAAAATAGATAATTAAATAAGAAAAACAACACATTAAAAAAGTTCAAAGAAATAGAAACCATCAATAAAAGAAACCCTAGAGGTGAAAAAACAGTGACTGAACTGAGAAACTTAATAAAGAGATTAGAAAGCACATTCAACCACTCAGAAGAATCACTGACCTTGAGACAGAACATTTGAAATTCAGAGGAGCAAAAAGAAAAAAAAAAAAGCATGAAGAATGAAGAAAAGCCAGTGGAACTCACAGGACACAACCAAACAAAACAATAGTCACAATATGAAAATTCCAGGAGAATAGAAAAAAGGACAGAAAATATATTTAAAAGCAATAATGGCTGAAAACTTCTGAAAACTGGAGAGAGAAACATCCAGATCAATGAGGCCCAAAGAACTCCACATAAATTGAACCCAAACAGGTGTGCACCAAGATACATTAAACTGTTAAAAGTCAAAGACCAAAAAAAAAAAAAAAAGGATTTGAAAAAAAAACAGGAGAAAAGAGGGATGTTACAAGGGAATCCCCACAAGACTATTGTTGGATTCCTCAACAGTAATAGTTCAGGCCAGGAGAAAATGGAAGGATCTACTGAAAATATTGAAAGAAAACAAACCTGTCAATCAGAATTTTATGCCTGGCAAAACTCCTTCAGAATAAAGGAGAGATAAAGACCTTCCAGAGAAAACAAAAGCTGAGAATTGATCATCACTCCACCTGTCTTACAAGAAATGCTAAAGGAGTTATTTAAATATAAGTTAAAGGATGCTAATTAACATCATAAGAACATAAGAAGGTATCATAAAAGTCAATGATAATGGTAAATAGTCAGAGTTGATCCTGTTATATGGTAACTGTAGCATGTAATTCACTTACAATGATAGTTTCAAAGTTAAAGAAACAGTAAAAATAACTTTCAGAATCACAATATAAAACAAGTAAAAGGTAATTAATAATCTAAAAAGTGAGAGGGTAAAAGAAGTAAAAGTGAAAAGTTTAGGAACACTATCAAGTTTAAGTTGTTAGTTTAAAATAGGGGGTTATAATTTTAAGATTGTAATTAAACATTATAATTATAAATATTTAGGATAAACTATAATTAAATTAAATAAACTATAATTAAACTTATTATAACTAAAGTTCCTCTTGATGAAAGTAAAAGAGAGTAAAAAAGCTGGCTTAAAATTCAACATTCAAAAAACTAAGATCATGGCATATGGTTCCCTCACCTCATGGCAAATAGATGGGGAAACAATGGAAACTGACAGATTTTATTTTCTTGGGCTTCAAAATCACTGTGAAGATGATGACTGCAGCCATGAAATTAAAAGACGCTTGCTCCTTGGAAGAAAAGCTATTGAGAAACTTAGACAGCATATTAAAAAGCAGACATTACTTTGCCAACTAAGGTCTGTCTAGTCAAAGCTATGGTTTTTTTCAGTACTCATGTATGGATGTGAGAGTTGGACTATAAAGAAAGCTGAGTGCCAAAGAACTGATGCTTTTGAACTGTGGTGTTGGAGAAGACTCTTGAGAGTCCCTTGGGCTGCAAGGAGATCTAACCAGTCCATCCTAAAGGAAATCAGCCCTGAATATCATTGGAAGGACTGATGCTGAAACTGAAGCTCCAATACTTTGGCCACCTGCTATGAAGTACTGACTCACTGGAAAAGACCCTGATACTGGGGAAGACTGAAGGCAGGAGGAGAAGGGGATGACAGAGGATGAGATTTTGGATGGCATCACTGACTCAATGGACATGAGTTTGAGCAAGATCCAGAGTTGTGATGGACAGGGAAGTCTGACATGCTGCAGTCCTTGGGGTAGCAAAAAGTCAGACACAACTGAACAACCGAACTGAATTATAAGATATTTTATGCAAGCCACATAGTAACCACAAGGGAAAAATAACATAATAGGTAAAAGCAAACTGATACCAAAAGACATTAGAACACACAAAAGAAGACAGTATGATAAGAAGCAATGAATAATGGATATACAAACTAGCGTGAAATTTATGAATTGGCAATAGTAAATCCTTATCTATCAATAACTATTTTAAATGTGAATGGACTAAATTCTCCAATCAAAAGACATAGAATGGCTAAATGAATTTCAAAAAGATCAATGATATGCTGGATACAAAACTCACTTTACCCCTAGATAAACAAAGACAGAGTGAAGGGATGGAAAAAGATATTTCAAGCAAACATAACCAAATTGTGGTGCTGAACTGTGTAGAGGTAGCTATACTTATCAGACAAAAGAGACTTTAAAAATGGTAACATTAGCAGTTTTATTTGTCTACATAATGCTAAAGGGGTCAATTCATCAAGAAAATGTTAAAAATGTAAATATTTCTGCATCCAACATTAAAATACATAAATAAATAAAGCAAACAATAGTAGAGCTAAACAGAAATAAACAGCGATCCAATAATAGTTGAAGAATGCAATACCCTACTCTAAACAACAGATCACTGAGGCAGAGGCTCAATAAGGAAACATCAGATTTGAATAACACTATAGGGTTTTTCAGAGAAGGCAATGGCACCCCACTTCAGTACTCTTGCCTGGAAAATCCCACAGATGGAGGAGCCTGATGGGCTATAGTCTATGGGGTTGCTAAGAGTTGGACACGACTGAGCGACTTCACTTTCACTTTTCACTTTCACGCATTGGAGAGGGAAATAACCCACTCCAGTATTCTTGCCTGGAGAATCCCAGGGATGGGGGAGCCTATTGGGCTGCTGTCTATGGGGTCGCACAGAGTCGGACACGACTGAAGCGACTTAGCAGCAGCAGCAGCTAGGGTTTCTCAGGTGGTACTAGTGGTAATGAACCCTTCTGCTAATGCCAGAGATGTAAGAGGTGCATGTTCTGTCCCTGGGTCAGGAAGATTCCCTGCAGGAGGGCACAGCAATGCATTTCAGTATTCTTGTCTGGAGAATCCCATGGACAGAAAAGCCTGGTGGACTATGGTCCATAGGGTCACAGAGAGTCAAACATGACTAAAGTCACTTAGCATGCACTCATAGACCCAACACACATAGGAAGAACACTCTATCTGACAACATCAGAATGTATTTTTTCCCCTCAAGTGCACATGGAACATTTTCTAGGATAGACCATGTGTTAGGCCACAAAGCAAGTCTTAGCAAATTCTAGAAGTCTGAAATCATACCAAGTTATCTTCTCTGACCACAATCATTTGAAATTAGAAACCAGTAACAGGAGGAAAATAACAAAACTCACAAATAAATGAAAATTAAACAAAGAAGAAATCAAAGAGAAATTAAAAAGTATCCTGAGACAAATGAAAATGGGAACAGAGTATGACAAAATTATGGGATGAAACAAAACCAGTTCTAAGAGGAAGGTTCACAGCAATAAACACCTACATTAAGAAACAACAAATATCTCACATAAATAATCTAACTCCACTCTTCAAGGAATTAACAGACACCAAAGTGAGCAGAAGGAAGGAAATAATACAGATTACAGCAGAAATAAACTAGAGAACAGGAAAATAATAGAAAAGATAAGACTGAGTAGGTTTTTTAAAAAATTTAACAAATTAATACACTTTTAGCAAGACTAACAAAGGAAAGACAGAGGACTCAAATGCACAAAACTATAAATTAAAGGGGAGACATTACAGCTGATACCATGGAAATACACAGGAGCATTAAAAGCTACTATGAACAACTTACATCAACAAACTAAACAACCCAGAAGAAATGAAAAAATTCTTTGAAACCATACCTATCAAGACTGAATCTGGAGAAAATAGAAAATCTGAACTGATCAATTACTAGTGAGGAGAATGAATCAATAATAAAAATCTCCCAATAACGAAAAGCCCAAGACTCAAACTTATTTTAGGAGGCAGCACTACCCTGGTATGAAAGCTAAAAATGGACAGTAGGAGAAAAGAAAACTATCAGCCAATATCCATACTGAAGATAAATACAAAAATTCTCAATACTAGCAAAATGAATTCAGTAGCACATTAAAAGGATCATTCATTATGATCAAGTGGGATTTGCCCCTGGCATGTAAGGATAGTTTAACATAAGCAAATCAATAAATGTCATACACACATTAACAGAATAAAAGAAAAAAAAATCTTATGATGACCTTGATAGGTACAGAAAAAGCATTTGATATATTTCAACATGTGTTCATGATAAAACCTCTAAAAAATTAGGTACAGAATGAACACATCTCAATGTAATAAAAATCATGTGTGACAAACCCACAGTTAACATCATACTCAAACTTAGTGGTTAAAGGTTGAAAGTTTTTCTTCTAGGATCAAGAACAAGACAAGGACACTCATTCTCATCACTCTTATTCAATGTAGTACTGAAATCCTAGCCAGAGCAAGCAGGCACGGAAAATAAAACTTATCAGAATTGAAAAGGAAGAAGTAAAATGGTCTCTATTGGCATATGACATGATTTTATATGTAGACATAAATACTTTGTCAAAAAAACTTAACCTAATAAATTCAATAAAGTTGCAGAATACAAAATTAGAACAGAAAACTCAGAAGTATTTTTATACTAATAAATATTCTGAAAAAGAATTTTTAAAATTAATTCCATTCACAATAGAGTCAAACACAAAAAGTACTTAGGGATAAATTTGACCACAAGGTGAAATATCTCTATCCTGAAAACTAAAAGACATTGATGAAAAAAACTGAAGACAAAAATAAATGGAAAGGTATTTGTGTGTTCATGGATTAGAATAATTAAAACATTGGAACTACCACAGCCATCTATAGAGTCAATGCAATCTCTATCAATATCTCAAAGAGATTTTTTTTTTTACAGAAGCAGAAAAAAGCTGCAAAATTTTTATAGGATCATTAATAAAGACCTTTAAAGCCAAAAAAAACCTTAACGATGGCAAAGACAAGGATGTTCAAAGACAAGGAAGTATCATAATTTCCGATTTCAAGCTATATTATAGAACTATAGTAATCCAAGTAGTATGTTACTGGCATAAAAGAGACATATTTACCAGCAGAAGATAATGGCAAATCCAAGGAAAAACCCATTTATAGACAGTAAACTGATATTTGATGAGAAGCCTATAAAACTTAATGGAGAAACGAGTCTTTTCGATAAACTGTGCTGGGAAAACTTGATATTCACATATAAAACAATAAAACGTGACCCCTACCTTACATTACTTACATAAATTAACTTAAAATGGATGTAAAAAACCTACATGCAAAACTGGAAAACTTAAAACTCCTAGAACACAGAAAATAATTTCCTTGATATGAGTCTTGACAATGATTTTTTGGACTTAACACCCAAAGTATAAGCAACAAACTAAAAAACAAATGGAACTACATCAAACTAAAAAAGCTCCTGCATAACAAAAGAAATCAACAAAATGAAAATGTAACCTAGTGAATGGGGAAAAATATTTGCAAACTGTATCTGATAAAGTGTTAATATCCAAAATATATAAAGAATTCATACAGCTCAATAACAATATAATTTTAAAATGGACAAAGGACCTGAACAGAATACCTGTGTTATTCTTCCAAAAAAGGCATGTGAATGGCCAATAGGTAAATAAGGGGTGATCAACATCACTAATAAAGGAAATGCAAATCAAAACCACAATGATATATCACATCACACATATTAGAATAGCTATTAACAAGAAGACAAGAAATAAAAACTGTTCTGGAGAATGTAGAGAAAAGGGAACACTTGTGTACTGCTGATGGAAATGAAAATTGGTGAGGCAACTCAGGAAAACAGTATGGAAGTTCCTCACAGAAAAGTAGCATGAGATCCAACATTTAAACTTTTTGGTATTTATCCAAAAGAAATCAATACACTTACTTGAAAAGATATCTGCACCTCTACGTTCACTGCAGCATTCTTTACAATAACCAAAACTTGTAAAGAATCTAAGTGTTCATCAACAGATGAGTAGATAAAGATGTGATACATATATGTCAATACAATAAAGTATTATCCAGCAGTAAAAGAAAAAAAAGTCTTGCCATTTCCAACAACACGGAGGGACTTTAGAGGCATTATGCTAAATGAAATAAAGTCAGAGAAAGACAAACACTGTACACCATTTACATGTAGAATCTGGAAACAAACAACCACCAAAACAGCTCTTAGAAAAAGGGATCAGATTTGTTGTTTCTGGAAGTGGGTGTGTGTGTTTGGGGGGAGGGGGGGAAGGAATTGGATGAAGGTGATGAAAGGGTACAGACTTCCAGATTAAAAAAAAATAAAAAATTACTAGAGGTTGTAGTGGTCCATGCGTGGGTTAGAAAAGAATTTCCAGACATGAGACAGAGTGAAAGAAGCATAAAGTTTATTAGAGTGGGAGATGCTGTTAGAACAGCCGGCCAGCTCAAGGGAGAACCGACACTGGAGGGGTGTCCTGAGCCCACTTTATACCCAGGGTACACGAGGGGGAGAGGGGTCTTGCGGGTCATTTGCTGATTGGATGAGGCACGTATACTGGGTGGGGGGCATGGAGAGTAAGGCAAGTATTTTCTCCCTGTGGGGTAGGAGGGGAGACAGGTTATACTGCTCAGGAGAATCTGAAATCCATTAATAGTTACAACATGCGGGAAGGAAGGACAATAAGGGTCTGGTTTTTCCGTTCCTGGATTCCAAGACCCTCCTTGGTTTTATCTGCTCTTTCGTCCTTGGGTCACCACAGAGATGTAATGTAAAACATGACAACTTCAGTTAACACTGATGTATAGTATATTTGAAAGTTGTTGAGAGAGCAAGTTCTAAAGAATTCTTACCATAAGAAATTTTTTTCTTTTTTACCCATATGGGATGATGGATGTTAACTTATAATAATCATTCTATGATATATGTAAGTCAAATTGTTATGTTCTATATCTCACATTTATAGAATACTGTATATTAGTTATATCTTAATAAAACTAGGGGGGGAAATCCTTTGAGAAATTTGGGGCTATTTTTGATGCTATTATCAAACTACTGTCATATTTTCCCAGTTTTAGGATGCCATTATTCAGTTCAGTCGCTCAGTCGTGTCCGACTGAGCACTGATTCGTGTGGACTGCAGCACGCCAGGCCTTCCTGTCCATCACCAACTCCCAGAGCTTTCTCCAACTCATGTCCATCATGTTGGCAATGCCATCCAACCATCTCATCCTCTGTCATCCCCTTCTCCTCCTGACTTCAATCTTTCCCAGCATCAGGGTCTTTTCTAATGAGTCAGTTCTTCACATCAGGTAACCAAATTATCGGAGTTTCAACTTCAGCATCACTCCTTTCAGTGAATATTCAGGGCTTATTTCCTTTAAGATGGACTGGTTGGATCTCTTTGCAGTCCAAGGGACTCTCAAAAGTCTTCTCCAACACCACAGTTCAAAAGCATCAATTCTTCAGTGCTCAGCTTTCTTTATAGTCCAACTCTCACATCCATACATGACTACTGGAAAAACCGTAGTAAACAAACATTTGTTGGCAAAGTAATGTCTCTGTTTTTAAATATGCTGTCAAGGTTGGTCATAACTTTTCTTCCAAGGAGTAAGTGTCTTTTAATTTCATGGCTGCTGTCATCGTCTGAAGTGGTTTTGGAGCCCCTGAAATAAAATCTGTCACTGTTTCCGCTGTTTCCCCATCTATTTGCCATGAAGTGATGGGACCAGATGCCATGATCTTAATTTTCTGAATGTTGAGTTTTAAGCCAACTTTTTCACTCTCCTCTTTCACTTTCATCATTCAGTTAATGTAGTTTAGCTAATTATAATATTTCAGGAAGAGAAAACACTACCACATAAAAGTTATAACATTACTGATTTTAGAAACAGTAATGAGAGGGTAACAGGCAGGAAGGCCAGGGGGTCTCTAAATGGAGGAAATAGGCTGCAAGTGTCAGACATTTGTATATTTCTCAAGTGGCAGGAAGAAACAAAGTACAAGTGTTGAGATGTTTTCCCCTTCTCTACACAAATTTAAAAAGAGGTTTGTAAGAATTAAAGATATTAAAATTTAAAAAATAAAAAACTAAAAAAAAAAAAGAGGTTTCTATTAAAATTCTGTGTTGCCATGATGACACCTGGCTCCACTAGAACTTTTCTCAAATCTTGAGCTAACAAATGCATTTTTCTTATGGAAATGTTTGTCTTAAGCTCTGTTAACAAACTATGTATTTACCCTAGACTCTGTCTTCAAGTTGGTTCCCCCTAAGACTCAGAACCGACTTGACAAAACAAACCAGTATGTTTTACTCATGCAAATGTTCTCTTAAGCTACTTTAATGAGACCTGTATTTGCTTGGAAATCTGTCTTTCTTCAAGATTCACAGCACTCACCTTGTGCCAGTGTTATCTCAAAATGCATGTTGTGGCTGAGGTGCCATTCTCTGAGTTTGGAAACATTTCCTTTCTCTAATTAGCAGACTATTAGTAGCTATATAACACCTGGCTAAAGACTAGCAGGGGGCACTCTTTCTGCCCCCTTCTGATGTCTATTTCAGAACCTTTCTCTATCTCTTTTATACTTGGGTAAAATTTTACCACACAAAAGCTCTGAGTGATCAAGCCTTGTCTCTGGCCCTGGACTGAATTCTTTCCTGGTGGCCAAGAGTCCCGGTGTCTTTCGTGGTTCATCAACAACCTTTCAGTAACTGCACCTTAGTTTCAAAGATGTAATTATGTGTACTTTTTGGCAGGTCTTTATTGGCTTTAATACGTTTAGGCTCTGTTCAGACACAGCTTAAAAAGGTTGCTTGCTGACTTGTTCCAATAGAAGTACTCCATCTTACAGTTCTGTAAATCTGTCAGTGGTCCACAATAGTAACTGCAGTCTTCTATGAACCCTTCTCATTTATGTGCCTTCCTTAATAATGTCTGGACAGGTTATTTTACTGAATACTTCAGATCAATAAAAAATTATTTGAAACTTAAAATCTACTCTTTGTTGTTGTTCAGTTGTTAAGTCTTCTCAGATATTCTGCAATATAGACATGGCAACCCATTCCAGTACTCTCGCCTGGAAAATCCCATGGATGGAGGAGCTTGGTAGGCTGCAGTTCATGGGGTTGCTGAGAGTCGGACACGACTGAGCAACTTGACTTTCACTTTTCACTTTCGTGCATTGGAGAAGGAAAGGGCAACCCACTCCAGTGTTCTTGCCTGGAGAATCCCAGGGACAGGGGAGCCTGGTGGGCTGCCGCCTATGGGATTGCACAGAGTTGGACACAACTGAAGCGACTTAGCAGCAGCAGCAGCAGGTGCTCCTGTCCTTCACTATTTCCCAGAGTTTGCTCAAATTCATGACCATCTCATCCTCTGCCACCCTCTTCTCCTTTTGCCTTCAGTCTTTTCCAGCATCAGGGTCTTCTTCCAATGAGTCAGCTCTTCACATCAGGTGGCCAAAGTATTGGAGCTTCAGCATCAGTCCTTCCAATGAATGTTCATGGTTGATTTCCTTTAGGATAGACTTTTTTGATCTCCTTGCTGTCCAAGGGACTCCCAAGAATTTTCTCCAGCATCACAACTTGAAAGTATCAATTCTTTGGCTCAGCCTTCTTTATGGTCCAACTCTTACATCTGTAAATAACTACTGGGAAAACCATATGCATGGTTTTGACTATATGGACCTTTGTGGGCAAAGTGATGTCTCTGCTTTTTAATCAGCTGTCTGGGTTTGTTATAGATTTCCTTCCAAGGAGTGTCCTTTCATTTCACAGCTGTAATCAATGTCTGCAGTGATTCTGGAGCCCCCCAAAATAAACTCTTTCACTGCTTCCACTTTTCCCCCTTCTATTTGCCATGAAGTGATAGGACCAGATATCATGATCTTAGGTTTGTAATTAATAAAGCTGGCTTGAAACATTAATGTTAATTATTAATGTTTTAATTTCAAGCCAGCTTTTTCATTCTCCTCTCTCACATTCATCTTTCCCACTTTCTGCCATTAATAGTATCATTTGCATATCTGAAGTTGTTGATATTTCTCCCAGCAATCTTGATTCCAGCTTGTGATTTATCCAGCCTAGCATTTTACATGATGTACTCTGCATGTAAGTTAAATATACAGAGTGACAACATACAGTCTTGAAGTACTACTTTCCCAATTTGGAACCAGTCTGTTCTATGTCTGGTTCTGTTGTTTCTTGACTTGCATAGGTTTCTCAGGAGACAGGTAAAGTAGTCTGGTATTCCCATTTTTTAGAATTTTCCAGAGTTTGTTGTGATCCACACAGTCAAAGGCTTTAGCATAGTCAATGAAGCAGAAGTAGATATTTTTCTGGAATTCCCTTGCTTTCCCTTTGAATCAATGAATGCTGGCAATTTGATCTCTAATTCTTTTCTAAACCTAGCTACTCATTCCTTTTATAGTTAACAGAGGTTTAAGACAGTTGTTTGTGGATTGCTTGTAGTACTTTTTAAGCTTTGGATTGCAAATCCATTGCAACAATGCTGCTCCTTATTGCCCTTCTACCTATGGACAGCCACCAATTATTAACTCTTTTCTTGCTAGAGGTAAAGCCCCAGCTGGGCTTATTTAGAAAAATCTATCAGACTCTTGCTCTGTTCTACATCTTCTTTTTTCTTAGTTTTCTTTCTGCCTCTGACCCACATGGTTTGCTTCTGCATCCTACATCTGGGGTTCGTTGAGAGCAGTAAATGTTCACTTGCAACTGTTCAAAGCTCAGCTTGTAAGGGATAGATGCTTTCTTTCTGAACTCCATGGGTCCTATCAATTGTTATTTTACTGTCTCTTCTGTTTTTATCTACTATTGCTCAAATCAATAAAAAGGGAGAATTGGGGGAAGTGCAGTTATCTTGTGAAACTCCTTTCAAATCCTCTGAAGTAATAAGAATGGCTGAAATACTCTTTGAATGAGTTTTGGAAAGAAATATATTGCCTAAACCAAGAACTGCTGGGAGACATTCTCTCATGATGGAAATCCTTTCTAATTCCTATTTCCTTCATAGTTGTTGGCTGTCTTTCACTTAAAACCAATACAAACAGCAAAAAAATTAAATATGCATTTAAATACACACACACACACACACACACACACACACACAAACTGTTGCCCTGTAGCCCTGTATCTGCAAAAGCCCATAGAATTTTGCTTATAATAACATATGAGCTACATTGGGGTCCCACAATCACTCTTGACTTTTGACTGTGTGAAACCCACATAAAAAACAGTTGTTTCCAGATCTTTGAAAGATGGAACAAGTTAATGTAGTATTATTGGATGGTTTCACGGTAGTGCTCAAACTGTAATTCCAGAAAACACTAGGGTTTCTTAGTTGAATAGATTCCAATAGAAATACAAGAAAACAAGAAACAACTAACAGCAGCCTTTTCCAGATTCTAGAGGAAAAAAATACACAGCCCTAATTTTCCCAATTTTAAGTTACTTCCACTTTTTTTAAAAAAATAAAATCTTATAGTATTTGCTACTGTTACAGAATACAGTATTACAAAAAAGATAAAATGAATGAAGACCTTTCAAATCAACGTGAATGGGATAAAATTGATCACATCTAATTTAGTCATTTGTTTTGTTACGCACTTACGTATCCATGCCTACCAGTAATTTGTACATTTATGGAGAGAGTGAGATACTCAAGGGTAGTGAGGGTGAGGGAAAATAGAGTTCCTGCTCATAAACATGATCTTAATTTCCACAGATAGTAGAGATTTACTGTGGAAGTACAGAGTGGAAAAAAAAAAAGAATGATGTCTCCCTTTTGCATTTTGAAATAGATTTTTGAACTTCAAGACAAAGGTAAAAGTAATGACTTTTGAATTGCGGGGGTTGGGTTTTGTCTTTTTCAGAAGTAGAAACTGAAAAGCTTGTAGTATAAAGTCCATGCCAAAAAAATTGGTTCACTTTTCCCAGTCTTGACAAAGATCCTTTCAGTTGGACTTGGTGAGGTAAGAGTCAAGAAAAAACTAGATAAAGTGAACTAGATGCAACTGTCTGAGATATAAGTTGGTTATGCTATATGTTAACCCTGCGGTTAGTTCCAAATGGAGGCAGATGAATGAACCTTTTTTTACCTTCCATTTAAGTTTGTTACTGAGTGGGAAGAAAAGAACTATGATTACTTCTAAGGTAGGAATCAAGAAGCCAGCATAATTTGCGATTATTCTTATACCACATCAACTTCGTGCAGTAGCAGTGAAATAGAAGTGTCGGTACGATGTGAATAGGCAGATACGATTTGAGATACCTCCATAAGACATCTTCCTACGGTCCCTGCAAAGTTCAGGGAAAGTGTTAACATATCTTATGGTCTCAAGAGTGGAAGAGAAGTGGATGAAAACAGGATAATGGATTAGAAAAGTCTTCTTTATATGGAGAGAGGAACATAAACTTTGTCAAACAATGACTATGATCAATGGGATAGGGTATCTCAGTGAATGTCAACCTGGGAGGATGAGATGTCAGGGACAGAGGAGGAAAATTATCCATGAGTGACCAGATGCTGACCAATAGCTGACCTTCCCCCACCCATGCCACACTGTTCACAAATCCCCATGAAGTTGTATAAGAACCTAGAAAAGGAAGACAGGAAAAAGAGCCTCCTAGATAGCTAATTTAAATTAGGGATAAACTAATTTTAACTAGAATGAACTAAAATCAGTTAGAGTGGGGGTTTGTGTTGATTTATAAAAACAAAACAAAACTATGAGGTATGATATTTTTGCATATTTCAAAGTTATGACCTGGTAATTTATACTTGCTACATATACTTCACAACATACTGGAAAATTCTTAAAGAGATAGGAATACAAGACCACCTTACCTGCCTCCTAAGAAATCTGCATGCAGGTCAAGAAGCAACAATTAGAACCCGACATGGAAGAGCAGACTGGTTCAGAATTGGGAAAGGAGTACATCAAGGCTGCATATTGTCACCCTGCTTATTTAACTTATACACAAAATACATTATGCAAAATGCTGGACTGGAGGAAGCAAAAGCTGGAATCAAGATTCCCTCACATATGCAGATGACACCACCCTTCACCCTAGAGAAGAGGAACTAAAGAGACTCTTGATGAAGGTGGAAGAGGAGAGTGAAAAAACTGGTTTAAAATTCAACATTCAGAAACCTAAGACCTTGGCATTTGGTCCCATCACTTCATGGCAAATAGACCAAAACAATGGAAACAGTGACGGACTTTATTTTCTTGGGCTCCAAAATCACTGCAGATAGTGACTGCAGCCATGAAATTAAAAAACACTTACTCCTTGGAATAAAAGCTGTGACAAACTTAGGCAACATATTAAAAAGTAGAGACATTACTTTGCTCAACTAAGGTCTGTCTAGTCAAAGCTATGGTTCTCCAGTAGTCATGTATGGATGTGAGAGTTGGACCATAAAGAAAGCTGAGTGCTGAAGAATTAATGCTTTTAAACTGGGTGTTGGAGAAGACTCTTGAGAGTCCCTCGGATTGCAAGGAGATCAAACCAGTCAATCCTAAAAGAAATGAGTCTTGAACATTCATTGGAAGGACAGATGCTGAAACTGAAGCTCCAATACTTTGGCTACCTCATGTGAAGAACTGACTTGTTAGAAAAGACCCTGGTGCTGGGAAAGATTGAAGGCAGGAGGAGAAGGGAATGACAGAGGATGAGACCACTGGATGGCATTACCAGCATCGATGGACATGAGTTTGAGCATGCTCCTGGAGTTGTTGATAAACAGAGAAGCCTGGCATGCTGCAGTCCATAGGGTCGCAAAGATTTGGACAAAACTGAGCAACTGAACTGAACATATACTTTTTCCTATTTCTGTTGTAGAATGCTGATTGGAAGTGATCCTATTTTGGGATATAGTAGAATCAGTTCTTTAAGATTTGTTTCATGAACAAACATGTAAAGGAAAATTATGTACAATGAAAATCACTCAAAATCCTCTAAGTCAAGCATATAGGCCAATAGACAGGCGAGTTCTCGTCCAATAAATCCCACACAGGCAGTTTTTCCTTTAGGACTGGAGGATAACTATTTCTTCAGGGGACACTGGATTAAGTTGGTGCTTTGGATTTCCAGAAACTAGGGTGGAAGTCGCTCTCAATATGAGAGGCTTGTGGGGTTGAACATAGAGGAAGGGCAGATTCACTCCTCCCACCTGCCATTCTGAGGCACTGGCTTATTCAGCAAAAGGCAGGCACCTGTTCCCATGCTATTTAATTCTCTCTCCCACACATGTTCTCTCATGCATACTCTCCATCTCTTTCTCCCTCAGCTTATTCTTGTATATTTGAATAAACTGTACATGGACTACCAGAATTTTATCCTTATTCCTGAAGTTTTGATTTTCAAGTTATGGCTCCAGGTAGATGACCTCTGCGAACATCCTACCTGACTTGACAATTTTGAGTTGGATCCAGTGTCATGTAAACTCAGCCTCTTCCCTCCCAATCTTTAGTGTCTGTTCCCCATCTTATAAGGTTAAAATAATATGGGCTCTTTTATTCACTAAATACATGGTTTTTGACAGTGTGCTGACATTTTGAAAACTACATTTGATGTAATTCAACAATACAAGTGCCTGTTTGTAACAACAAACTTGAGGAATACACGGCTTCTAACTTCCCATTGGCACTGTCGTCTTCAAAATGCAAACCTACTATTGATGGTAAATACCTTAAAAACTAGTCATATACACTCATATACACTTAATTGAGAGCTTAGATTCCACCATTTTTTTTTAATTTAAAACTAAGCTGTAGGCCTCCCCTGGTGGCTCAGAGGTAAAGAATCACTCTTGCCAGTGCCGGAGACATGGGTTCAATCCCTGATCAGGGAAGATCCCACATGCCACGGAGTAACTAAGCCCATGTGCCACTACTGAGTCTGAGTTCTAGAGCTGGGAAACCACAGCTACTGAGCCCATGCATTGCAACTACTGAAGCCCATGTGTTCCAGAGCCTGTGTTCTGCAATAAGAGGAGCCTGTGCAGCACAACTAGAGAGTAGCCCCTGCTCACCGCAACTGGAGAAAAGCCCCCTCAGCAATGGAGACCCAGCACAGCCGAGAATAAATTAAAAAATCATCAAAACCCTGAACTTCTCAAAGAACTCTGAGTTAGGGAAAACAGTCATAGCATACAGAATTTTAGTGTTACTAATTGATTCTCACTAGTAGTAATGACTAATAAGCATAGGCACAATTACAGGCAGATGGAGGTTTCTGTGCAACTTCAATTTTAATTTAGGAAGCTTTCTAAGGAAAAATACATTACAAAGACAAAGTTAGGTATTAAAAGTAAATTTGCTTACAGTGGGATAATTTAAAAAATTTTGCTTTTGTATATTAAAAGTTGACATACAAAGTAACACATTGCTAGAGCTTGCCCTAGAATCTTAGAAGATATCCTAAACAAATGAAGTGACCAGAAATATGTATTTTCAGAGTGGTAAATGCCACTCTGAGCACAATTTATTGAACATTTGCTACATTTTAGACATTGAATTACACACTTTATTATCTCCTATCTATTATGTTTCATATTATCATCCTATTTAGAAGTTAGAAAGGCAAAGCTCAGTGAGGGTAAGAAATTTGTCTAAGGTTATATGGTTAATAACTGAGAGCAAAAAAAATCTAATTAAGTCTGCTCTGTTTCAAATCCCTTATTTCCTATTTATAATACTTATTTAAAATTTAATTACATAATTTAAAACATTAATGTCATATAATTTGCACTTAAACATGAAGACGGAGAAACATTTCCTTCTTCTCCCATCCTTACCACTTATGTTACATGTAAATTAAATCATGACCATAGATACATGCTTGAAAAGCCAATTCTTTGACAAACACTAGACTTGTGCCTAAATTCTGGGAACAATTATGTTTTGGAGTAGGCTCTGGGTAAAAATCAGGTTAGGCACAGCATTTTAAAACCCCCGTAGAGCTATTAATACTCAGGTATATGACGACATCCCACTCAATGATTTGCTGAAAACTGTTCTTAAAACTTTCAAGAATTGTCCTGGAATTACATATTGTGAACAAAGAATTTGTGTAAATATTGGCTTCAGACTCGTGTTTGCAATTCACCTGAGCCCTAGCTCTGAGTCTTGTAGATACCCCAAGCACTGCTTTTTTTTTTTTCTGTGCTTCAATTAACGTCTGCTTAGGTTATTGATTTTTTGCCTCCAGCCTGGAGCTTGATATTTAGTATGCCTGGCTAATATAGGTATGACGACTAAGAAATCTTCAGGTTCCAAGAACAGGGTAGCTTTTGTTTGGTGGATTTACAATTTTTCAGGCTTCTGGGTATGTTAAATCAAAGGTAAAAAGGAAACAAAAAAGCTTCCATAATGTACATATATATGTGTGTACAGATAAACTGGGAAAGGTTATGTGTGTTCAGATGTGGCTTTTCTTGCCATGGTGATCCCACCCCTAAGCCCCCTCACCACTGGAGAATTGACTCTCCTTCAAGGGTATGTCTTGGTTTATTTGCTGTTTTGAATCCTTTGGCTATGAGATCCTTTTGTCTTTACCCTCAGTTTCATGGTAGATCTTCTACACTATGCCATAACTTTGTTCACATCAACTTGACTTAACTTTAATATTTCACAGATCAAGTATCTAATTATATGCTTTCTTGCTTCCTATGGTCTCTCACTGCTGGTCTCCTGTCAACACCAGTTTTTAAATTGAATTCCTTTGGCAGCCATGCTCCTGAAATATATATAAAACTTTTTTGCCCTGGAGTTTGTCCATCAGTTTTAACTTCTAAATTTTAATTAAGATTTTAATTTCTTTTTTTCCCGATGACTTCCAATAAGAAATTTACTACTTTCTCTGGGCATCCCTTTGAAAAGGAGATATGAAGAGAATTTTTATTCCTCATTTATAGAAATATTATCACTGTAATGTTTAGGAATAATATAGACACTTTTGCCCCTTAGGATAAGATAGTGATAACTCTTTAGGTATGGAGGAGGGAAATCACACTTTTACATAAAGTCTTTTTCTTTTATTTAATGCTTACTAATAAATTTTTCTCAGAGCAGAACATAAAGCAAGCACTGTTGAAAGAGGGTGAGAGTCTTATTATATTACTCTAGTATCTGTTTTTATTTTGTTATATTATTCCAGGAAATGGTGTTACTGATTGAGAGCCAAGAAGTGATTAAAAACATATATGCCCTACAAAGTCATGTATTTTTTAAGTCTTTTCCAGAAAATTGCTTGAATTTTGCTGAGTATTTAAACCTAATCATTGCTGATATCACGTGATAAGATGGCATTTAGAAGATAAAATGTGAGATAACCCCATTTAGTTCAGTTCAATCAAACCATTCTTAGGTGCCTAAAGTGTGGCAGAAAATGTGCTTGTTTACCATTGAGAATATGAACATGACTAACACATGCCTCTTTCAAGAACACATTATCTATTAATGATGAAATGGAATGTTGACAAGATAGGAGGGAAGGTATGAAAGAAAAGAGACACAGTGGAATAACTGTCTCTGAGAAACTGCAGTGAAGATTATCTTTAAGAAGAAAAGTATTAATTGATTATCACTGTTCCATTAAATTGAGAGAGATACCAGAATAATTCTTCTGTGGTCTCTACAAAGTTATTATCTCAAAGGAAAGACTCAGGAGAGAGGAAAGCCTTATAATCTGGTATTAGGAGACCTATCTGTGAATCTTGGCTCTGTTGTGTGACTTAGGTTTTGTATCTGATAATATTACATATTTGATAGCATTTGTTATAGTAATGAGATTATTATATAATGGTTTGCTAATAGAAGCCCTCAAAAATACTGCTTATTAGTTAGAGCATTATTAATAGTAACTAGGCTGCAAGAACCTATGTTATGATCATCGCCTGACTTCCTGATCTCAAAGTAGCCAGCAGGTGATCATGATGTAGAGCCATTTATTCTTCCCTAAAATCCCATGAGTCATGAAACAGTAAGCAATTGAATATTCTTGGAAAGATTTCCAAAATATTCATGGAGCAAAGTTATTTTGTACAGCAATGGTTCTCAAAGTGTGGTCCCTAGAACAACTGCATCAACATCATCTGATAACTTGATCAAAATGCAAATCTTAGGGCCCCATTCCAGATCTTTGGAATAAAAATTCCGGGAGTGGTGCCCACTGATATGTGCTGTAGTAAAGTCTTCAGGTGTTTCTGAAGCATGATGGCATTTGAGAACCACTGTTGGGGAGCATGTTGACATCAGTATCATGTCTCATGAGACAAGTCAGTTATGACCAAGTTTTCACAAAACACTTCTTATTACTGAGTCTGTATTTAGAATTATACCTCAATTTCCTCTCATATGGAAACTTTCAAAGCCATTCCTTATAACAAAATTTTCCTTTTCGTTTAAAAATTAGTCACTAGGAAAGAAGAGGAAAAATAATTGAACTGGTAAAATTTAGAATAGACTGGGACATAGAGAACTTTTCTGTGGCAATCACTTGAGGGTGAGAATAGTTTCTGGTTTCTCCTGATCATAATGTTCTTCTTATTATTTTTTCATTAGCTGATTTTTCTTTTAATATCTTATGGAAAATAACTGTTAGGTCCAAAATTCTTTTTTGTTTTCATTTGGTAGGGAAAATGAGAAATATTTATAAACCTACCAGATGGGGGCTGCTTGAGGATTTGAACCCCTTTTAATACACTTTTGCATCCATAGTATCTACCAGTTTGCCTTATACATGCAAGTGTTTCATAAGTACTTGTTAAAGTTGCCTTAAAATTATTATAATAGTACAAAGCCAAGAGTGACTGATGCCCTAGATGAAATAAAGACAAAAATAATCTAAGACTTCATAAAGAGAGATTACTTCCAGCTGGAAGACTAAGAAATATTTCACAATAAAGATGGAATTTAAGCTAATCTCTTGAAGAATGAGTAAAATCTAGACCTGCCTGCATGGAGAAGTTGGCAGGAATAGGGAATTCTAGGCAGAGTGAATAGCATTTTGCAATACACACAGAAAGGAAGCGCAAGATAGTTCTATGTTAAAGAACAATTATGGAAAATAGCTTGATGAAAATTTCTGAAGCCTGACATTGACCAATAACAAACTTGGAGTCTGAACATTGTTCTATGAGTAGTATGCAAATATTTTAGGTTTTAGAACAGGAAGTGAGTGCTTAGAGCTATGTTTGAAGATTATTTGGTCAAGTGTATACTAGATTGAAGATGGAGTTGTTGAATGTGGGAAAAACAGGGCAATCTTGGTTTAAGAGAAGTAAGGAACCTCAATGAACAACTTTTAGTGTGTTTGATGAGGTATGATGATCAAAAAATGGTGGAGAAATGTCCTTTATGTTTAAACCTGGGTCATTAGGAGAAAAGTGACAGAACAGAGCTGAGGAGTTTTAAATTTTGGACATAATAAACTGGCATTGCCTTCAGACCAGACAGGTAAAGAAGTCTAGAAAGCAGTTAAATATTAAGTATGACAGCTTTATAAAGAAGTCAGGTTGGACACAGATATGAGAGCTATCTATTTAGAAATGATTATTATATTGACTATGACTTTTCCAAGGAGCAAGCGCAGCAAAAGTCAAAGACATAGTTTTGGAGAATATCTAGATAGTGTGGAAGAAGAAGTAACAAAGAAAGAAAATACCTGGATGTGTCAAATAAGCAGATATAAAAGAGGATGAGGGATGAGAGACCTACAAGTAGATGATTATGAAGTCATTAATGAATATCAACCAATCTGGTAGAAAGAAAATTGGAAACCAAGTTCCATGCTATTTAGAGGGGATGAACAACGAAGGAATAAAGGCAGACATGAAAAGTTGTCTTTTAAGATAACTAGCTAGATTGAGAGAGTGATATTGATAGCAAGGTGGTATATGATGTCACTCTTTTTTTGTCCCCCATTTTATGAACAAAAATTCAACATTTATACATGAATAATAGGGCCTCTTTGGGAGTTGTGGGATCCACCACCACACACCAAGGACCTAGGGAAAGTCTTGCCCACTGTGCATTGAATAAGCAGACAGACATTGGTACTGGCTATGGAACCAACAGGAACCTATGAACTTCCGTCAGCCTCTCTTAGCTGTGTTAGAGGTATACCTGGAGAGGGTTGATTAGGGAAGACACCCACAGATGACAGTCCCTTTGTGGCAGGGGTGCCCATCCTCCCTGGGATCTAATGCCTGATGATCTGAGGTGGTGCTGAAGTGATAATAATAGAAATAAAGAGAATAATAAATGTAATGCCATCTTCCCTCACAGCACAAGTCTGTGGGAAAACTGTCTTCCATCATCCCTGGTGCCAAAAAGTTTGGGGACCATTGCTCTGTAGACTCCATGACTTCAGATTAGAAATTCCAGCACTCCGCTGGAGTAAAATCTGAACGAGTTTGGATGCATTAGAGAAGGAAACTGCCAGCGCTGTGCCTCTCCCAAGGTAGCATGACACAGGACTAAAGCAGCTCTTGGAAACCTTTACTACAGGGAAAAGGAGAGTAATGAGTGAGTGCCTGACTTCTCCAATTGTGTTGACACCATGGGAAAAACCCATTTGTCCTCTGTGAGATCAAGAGTATTGAGGTGGAACCTTCATGACTGGAGGAGGAGAGAGATAAGGAAAAAGGCAGATAATATATCAGAGAGTATTCAAGGATGTGGTTCCTGCTGATCACATTCTAAACTTCAGGCAGGAAGCCTGCCTATGATCTGCTAAAAAACAACAACAACAACAACAAAAACAAACAAACAAAAAACCTTACCTGAGAATCACCCCACTGGCCCATGTTGCACTTCTGTACATTAAAAATGAAAGATCAGAAAGAGAAATTAAAGAAACAATCTCATTTGGCACCACATCAAGAAGAATAAAATACCTAGGAATAAACAACCTAAGGAGGCAGAAGACCTGTCCTCTGGAAACTAAGATGCTGATGAAAGAAATCTAAGATGACACAAACAGATGGAAAGATATACCAATGTTCTTGGATTGGAAGAATCAATACTGTCAAAATGAATACTAACCAAGGCGATCTACAAATTCAATGCAATCCCTATCAAACTACCAATGGCATTTTTCACACACACACACCCTAAAATTTACATGGAGACACAAAAGACCCCAAATAGCCAAAGTAATCTTAAGAAAAACAGAGCTGGGAGGAATCAGGATCCCTGCTTTCAGACTATACTACACAGCTATAGTAATCAAAACATTGTGGTACTGGCACAAAAGTAGACTTATAGATCATTGCAACAGGATAGAAAACCCAGAAATAACCCCATGCATCTATGGTTAATTAAACTACAACAAAGGAAATAAGAACTTAAAAAGGAGAAATGACAGTGATTCTGGGAAAATTGGACAGCTACACATAAAAAAACAAAGTTAGAACATTCTTTGGCGCCATACAAAAATAAACTCAAAATGGATTATAGACCTAAACGTAAGACCAGATTCTACAAAACTCTTAGAAAAACGCAAACAAAACTCTCTGAAATAAATCACAGCAATATATTTTTCAATTCCTCTCCTAGAATAAGGGAAATAAAAGCAAAAATAAACAAATGGGACTTAATTAAACACAAAAGCTTTTGCACAGCAAAGGAAGCAATTAACAAAACAAAAAAGACAACCCAAAGAATGGGAATAAATACTGGCAAACTTTGTGACCAACAAGGTATTAGCCTACAAAATTTATAAACAGTTCATGCAACTCAGTATAAAAAAGACCTAAATAGACATTTTTCCAAAGAAGACACCCAGATGGTGAACAGGCACATGAAAAGATGCTCAACATTACTAATTATTAGAGGTATGCAAATCTTATATGAGATATCACATCACACCAGTCAGAATGGCCATTGCAAAAAAATATACAAACAATGGACAGGGTGTAGAGAAAAAGGAACTCCTTCACTGTCGGTGGGGATGTAAATTGGTACAGCCACTAAGGAAAACAGTATGGAGGTTCCTTAAAAAGACTAAAAATACACCTATTATAAGATCCAGGAATCCCCCTTCTGGGCATATATCAGAGTAAAAAGTGGCTTGAAAGGATACATGTACTCAAATGTTCACTGTAGCTCTGTTCACAGTAGCCAAGACTTGGGAACAACCTAAATGTACATCAAGAGTTGAATGGATAAAGAAGATGAGGTAAATCTATATAAAGGAATACTACCCAGCCATTAAAACAAAGGAAATAATGCCATTTGCAGCAACATGGATGGACCTGGAGATTACCATACTAAGTACAGTAAATCACACAGAGAAAGACAAATATATGATATCACTTAATGCAGAAACTTAAAAAAATGATAGAAACTTATTTACAAAGCAGAAAACAGACTCATAGACTTTGAGAATAAACTTATGGTTACCAGGGCAGAAGGTTGGTGGGAAGGGATAGATAGAGAGTTTGGGATTGACATGTACACGCTGCTGCTGCTGCTGCTAAGTCGCTTCAGTCGTGTCTGACTCTGTGTGACTGCATAGACGGCAGCCCACCATACTGCTACATTTAAAACAGATAACTAACGGGGACCTACTGTATAGCACGGGGAACTCTGCTTAATATTCTATAATAACCTAAATGGGAAAACAATTAGAATTTGAAAAGAATACATACATGCATATGTGTCTCTGAATCATTTTGCTGTACACTGAAACTAACACAGCACTGTTAATCAACTACACTTCAAAATTAAATAAAAATTTAAAATCATACCAGGTATCTTTCCTAACCACAATAGCATTAAACTAGAAGTCAACAACATGAGGAAGCTAGAAAACCTACAAACTAAACAACACACTCCTGAACAATCGGTCAAAGAAGAAATCAAAAAGGTATTAAAAAAAATCAAAGCAAACAAAAATGGAAATATACAAAACCGTAGGATTGTACAAAAACAGTTCCTAGAAGTTTACAGTTATAAATGCATATATTAAGAAAGATCTCAAACAACCTAACTTTATATCTCAAGAAAGCAAAACAGAACCCAAAGTTAGCAAAAAGAAGGAAATAACAAAGGTCAGAGTGGAAATAAGTATAATGAAGACCAGAAAAACAATAGAAAATGAAATTAAGAGCTTTATTTTTTTAAAGAGTAACAAAATTGGTTAACCTTTATCTAGACTAATAAGAAAAATGGAAAATTCCAGTAAATAACATCACAAATGAAATAGGGGATATTAAAGTGGATAAAAAATAATGGATTGTAAGAGTCTGAAAAATTACACACCAACAAATTAGATAATCTAGAAGAAATAGATAAATTCCTAGAAACATAGTCTTACCAAGACTGAATCATGAAGAAATAAAAAATCTAAACAGACCAATAATGAGTGAGAAGATACAATCAGTAATCACAAAAATCTTCCAACTAGGGAAATCCCAGGAACAGATGGTTTCACAGGTGAATTCCACAAATATTTAAAGAAGAATTAAGACCAAGTTCTAACAAACTCTTCTAGAAAAGCTGAAGAGTAAATAATCTTAAAGTAACTGTATGAAAAAACTTTTCTGAGAAAACCATCTTCCAAGATTAAAGATGGTATTCAGATTAGGTAAAAATACATTGCTACATAACTGTAATGATTCAATTTTTCTTTTACTTCAGCAATTACTATACTAGAATCATAGTTGCATGGATCTTTAGATATAAACTAGTCTTGGGTGCATGCTGAGTTGCTTTAGTCGTGTCTATCTCTGTGAGATTCTATGGACTGTAGCCTGCCAGGCTTCTCTGTCCATGGGATTCTCCAGGCAAGAAGACTGGAGTGGGTGGCCATGCCCTCCTCCAGGGGATCTTCCTGACCTGGGGGTCAAACCTGCATCTTTTATGTCTCTTGCCTTTTCAGGTGGGTTCTTTACCACTAGCACCACCAGGGAAACCCATAATCTAGTCTTAGTCTATTACTATTTATTCAATACAGTATTATGTATCATAGTTGAACAGGTTAAATTTCATCTTTACATGTCTCCAGTTCATCTATGACCAGGAAGAAAACTCTAACAGATTTAATACACTGACATTTGATAGTACTCTTAGATCTTGAGAGAACAAATGCCTTCTTTTCTTTTCTCTGTTTTAATATAAGGAACCAGCTAAGTTCAAGCCCACACTCTGTGGAAGGCAGAGGGAATCCTCTTTAGTTTGTATTTTAATGTAGGCAAGTACTTAATGCTGTTAGTCTGATTTAGTGAATTTAAATTGCTGGTTAGCATTTTTAGCATGTATATATTCATGAACACTCTTCTCTCTATTATTACTTAAAATTTTTATATATAAATGTTATATAAAAATCTTTTTTTAAAAAGATAGCATTATTCCAATACCAAAGCCAGATAAAGACAATATAAAGAAAGAAAAGTATAGGCCAATATCTCTGATGAACATAAATATAGAAATCTCAACAAAATATTAGCAACCTGAATTCAGCAGCACATTAAAGGGACTTTCCATCATAATCAAGTCAGATTTATCTCTAAGACTCTAGGTTAACATATACATATGAATAAACATGATATACTACATAATAGAATGGAAAATAAAAGTTATATGATCATCTCAATGGATGCAGAAAAAATACCATTTGACAAAATATAACATCCTTTCACAACAAAAATCAACAAATTGGATGTAGAAGGAACATATTTTGACATAATAAAGATCACATATGATAAGCTAATATTATAATATTAGCCAAAAATAACACAAGGGTGTCCAGTCTTACCATTCTAATTCAACATAATATTGAAAGCCATAGCTAGAGTGATTAGGCAAGACAAAGAAAAGCATCCAAATCAGAAAAAAAAATTATTATTTGCAGATGATATGATATTGTTTATAGAAAATTCTAAAGATTCAATTAAAAAACTATACAAAGTAATCAATGAATTTAGTAAAGTGGCAGAATATAAAATCAACATAGTTTATACAAATGAAAATGATTTCTCTAACAAAATATCTGAAAAATAAATTTAAAAAGTCCCTTTCACAATATCAAAAAAAGAAAATAGAGTAGTAAATTAACCAAGAAATACAAGATCTATACTATGAAAACTATAAGAGCTTGCTTAATAAAAGTAATCAAGGAAGACACAAATGAATGGGAAAATATCCTATTTTCATGGATTGGAAGAATACTGTTAAAATGTCCATACTACCCAAAGCAATCTACAGTTTCAATATAACCTTTACCCAAATTCAAACGGCATTTTCCACAGAAACAGGAAAAAAAATCCTAAAATTTGCATGGAACCACAAAAGATCACAAATAGCCAAACCAGTCCTTAGAATAAACAAAGGTGAACACACCATGCAGATTTCTAACTATATTACAAAGCTATACTAATTAAAATTTTATGGTACTATCATAAAAATAGACACATGGATGAATGGAATAGACTAGATAGCCCAGAACCAAATAGTACTTAACATTTACAGTCAAGTAATATTTGACAAGAGATACAAGAATACTCAATGAGGAAAGGATAGTGTCTTCAGTAAACAATGTTGGGAAAACTGGATAATAAATGCAGAACAATGGCTCAGATGGTAAAGCATCTGCCTGCAAATGCAGGAGACCCTGGTTCAATCCCTGGATTGGGAAGACCCCCTGGAGAAGGAAATAGCAACCCACTCCAGTACTCTTGCTTGGAAAATCCATAGTTGAGGAGCCTGGTCGGCTATACAGTCCATGGGGTCTCAAAAAGTCAGACATGACTGAGCAGCTTCACTTGACTTTAAATAATGAAAGTGAACCCCTATCTTATACTACTCATGGAAATTAACTTGAAATGTATTAAAGACTTAAACATAAGATATAAAGCTATAAAACTCCTAGAGAAAACAAGGGGAAAATCTCTCTGATATTAGTCTTAGCAACTATTCTTTGAATATATCACAAAAGCAATAGCAATAAAAGCAAAACAAATTGAGACTACACAGAACTAAAAAGCTTTTGCACAACAAAGGAAACAATCCACAAAATGGAAACAGTCTGTGGAATGGGAGACAACAATGCAAATCATGTATCTGATAAATAATTAATTTTCCAAAAAAGTAGGCTGACTCATGTTGATGTTTGGCAGAAACCAACACAATATTGTAAACCAATTATCCTTTAATTAAAAATAAATTTAAAAAATTTTGTTGGAATATAGTTGATTTACAATGCTGTGTTAGTTTCATGTGTATAGCAATGTGAAATAGTTATATATATATCCATTCTTTTTCACATTCTTTTCCCATATAGGTTATTACAGAATATTGAGTATATACTTCCCTTCATTATACAGCAAATCCTTATTAGTTATCTATTTTATATACAGTAGTGTATATGTATTAATTCCAATCTCCTAATTTATCATTTCCCTCCACATTTCCCCTTTGAGAGCCATAAGTTTGATTTTGAGATCTGTGAGTCTGTTTTTGTTTGGTAAATAAGTTCATTTGTATCATTTTTAAATTATATTCTATAACTTCTTAAGTCTACTATTATTTTAATTTTTGAGAACCTACTTACTGTGTACTGATGTAGGTGCTTTATTTTTTATTTTTTTATTTTCTCTCATTTACCTTTCAGTGCTATACTGATCTCTTTACATATGGGAATAGTTTTGAACCATTCTGTATATCAAAGCATTTATATTTATACAAATATATTATTTATACTCAGTGTATTCTACCACTGAAATATATTCATAAATTTCTGCTTGGTATGTTATTCAAATGTCATTTAAAAATTAAAATCAATGTACAATGTGATTCTAACAAAACTAAACAATGGAGTCCCTCCCATTTGCAAATAGGTTTTATTGTTTCATATAGCATATTCAGTGTGAGTCTCTAGGTTTTCTGCCTGCTATATTCCCAAATCACTGTTGGGTTGACAATCCTCAGGACAAAATCTAAAATATGGTATCCAATTCTAACATGAAAGTGAATTTCTAGTTTAGATTTTAAAATTTTTATGTCATCCCTTGAGATTAAACACAACTGAGATGATACATGATCATAGCTGGGAGTTGCAGCTTCAGATCTTCCTGTTTGCTGATGCTTGTGGAAGGTGAGATGAAAATTACTAACGCTGTTGAAATTCGGGTACATTGCATTTCTGCTCTTTGTCTGACTGGGCTACCTAGCTACTGGAGGCAAATTTTGTTTTCTTTAAGTCTTTGAGAGTTTATCTTTACAAATCTAGAAGATTCTAAAGTAGCTGCATGGTGAAATAGGTTATATTTGTCCCTGTTCTTGCTTTAAGCACATCAAATCTTATATTCTTAACACTTGAAATTCAAATATAAAGTCAAATATCACCTCAAGACATAGACCAATTAAATCTATTTAAAAGCATCTTTGAATATAGTAAATAAAATTATTCTCAGAGGAAAAATATATACAAAGAACTTATACAACTCAATGACAAAGAAACAATTTGATTTAAAGATGGACAGAGAATCTGAATAAGTATTTTTCCATAAATATATACACATGGCCAACAGTTACATGAGAAGATGCTTAACATCACTAAACAAACAAAAAAAAACAAAAAACAAAAATTGGAACTAAAGCCAGGATGATATATCACCTCACATCTGTTACAATGGCTATCATTAAGCCAATAGATAACAAATGTTGACAAGGATGTGGAGAAAAGCTGTGCACTCTTAGTAGGAATGTTAAATGATTCAGCCATTATGGAAAACAGTACAGTGGTTTCTCATAAAATTAACAATAGAGGTACCATTTAATACAGCAATCCCTCTCCAGGTACACATCAAAGAAATAAAAACAGGATATGGAAAGATGTCTGCACTTCCACATGTATTGTGGTATGCACAATGACCAAGATATGGAAACAACCTCAGTGGCCATCCATGGATAAATGGATAAAAAGATAATGAAATATTATTCAGGCATGAGAAAGAAAGACATCCTGCCATTTGTGACAACACTGAAGGAACCTGAGGGCATTAGCTAACTGAGATAAATCAGACAGAGGAAGATTTTTCTTATATCTGGAATCCAAAAACGTATGAACTCAAACAGAGTAAAATGTGGTTACCAGAGGTTAGGGCGTGAGGGAATTGGGAGATGTTGGTTATAGGTTACAAAGTTTCAGTTAGAAGATAAATCAGTTCTGAAGACCCAGTGCACATGGCAACAATTATAGACACCAATACTATATTATTCACTTGAAAATTGCTAAGAGACTAGATTTTCAATGATCTCACCAAAGAAATATGATAATTATGTGTGATTAGCTAATGCTTGGCAGTAATCATATTGTAATATATAAATGTATCAAATTAACATGTGATAGGAAAGCCTTAAGTGAACAATGCAAAGAAATAGAGGAAAACAATAGAATGGGAAAGACTAGATATACCTTCAAGAAAATTGGAGACACTAAGGGAACAGTTCATGCAAAGAGGGGCAAAATAAAGGACAGAAATGGCAAGGACCTAACAGAATCAGAAGAGATTAAGAAGATGTAGCAATAATGTGCAGAAGAACTGTATAAAAAAGGTCTTAATGACCCAGATAACCATGATGGTGTGGTCACTCACCTAGAGCCAGACATCCTGGAGTGTGAAGTCCAGTGGGCTTTAGGAAGCATTACCACGAACAAAGTTAGTGGACGTAATGGAATTCCAGCTGAACTATTTCAAATCCTAAAAGATGATGCTGTTAAAATGCTACACTCAATAAGTCAACAAATTTGGAAAACTCAGCAGTGGCCACAGGACTGGAAAAGGTCAGTTTTTATTCCAATCCCAAAGAAGGACAATGCCAAAGAATGTTCAAACTACCTCACAATTGCACTCTTTTCACTTGCTAACAAGGTAGTGCTCAAAGTCCTTCAAGCTAGGCAGAGAACTTCCAGATGTACCTGCTCAATTTAGAAAAGGCAGAGGAACCAGAGATCAAATTGTCAAGATCTGCTGGATCATAGAAAAAGCAAGGATTTCAAAAAAATCATCTGCTTCATTGACTCCACTAAAGCCTTTGACTGTGTAGATCACAACAAACTGTGGAAAATTCTTCAAGAGCTGGGAATACCAGACTACCTTTTCTGCCTCCCGAGAAATCTATATCCAGGACAAGAAGCAACATTTAGAACCAGACATGGAATAACAAACTGGCTCAAAATTGGGAAAGAAGTATGACAAAGCAGTATGTCATCACCCTGCTTATTTAATATCTATGCAGAGTACATCATGCAAAATGCCTGGCTGGATGAAACACAAGCTGGAATCAAGATTGCCAGGAGAAATATCAACCACCTCATATATGCAGATGATACCACTCTAATGGCAGAAAGTAAAGGGCAACTAAAGAGCTTCTTGATGAAGATGAAAGAGGAGAGTGCAACAGCTGGCCTCAGACTCAATACTAAAAAACCTAAGATCGTGGTTTCTGTTCCTATCACTTCATGGGAAATAAATGGGGAAAAATTGGAAACCACGACAGATTTTATTTTCTTGGGTGGCTCCAAAATCACTGCAGACAGTGACAGCAGCTACAAAATGAAAATATGCTTGCTCCTTAGAAGAAAAGCTATGAAAAACCTATACAGCATATTAAAAAGCAGAGACACCACTTTGCCAACAAAGGTCTGTATAGGCAAAGCTATGGTTTTTCCAGTAGTCATGTATGGATGTGAGAGTTGGACTGTGAAGAAAGCTGAGCACCAAAGAATTGATGCTTTTGAACTGTGGTGTTGGAGAAGACTCTAGAGAGCCCCTTGGACAGCAAGGAGATCAAACCAGTCAATCCTAAAGGAAATCAGTCCTGAATCTTCATTGGAAGGACTGATGCTGAAGCTCCAAACTTGGCCACCTGATGCAAAGAACTTCATTGAAAAGACCCTGGTTCTGGGAAAGATTGAGGGCAGGAGGATAAGTGGGTGACAGAGGATGAGATGGTTGGACGGCATCACCAACTTAATGCACACGAGTTTGAGCAAATTCCAGGAGACAGTGAAGGACAGGGAAGCCAGGTTCATGGGGTCAAAGTGTCGGACGTGACTTAGTGACAGAACAAGAATACCACACACAATGTTATATGTCAGTTATAACTCAGTAATATGAAAAAAGAGCCTAGAGCATTGGGATAAACAGGAAAAGATGCAATTTAGGAGTCACAAATTCATGAAGTTTTGATTTGTATTCCTTTGTTTTTAAGTGAGGTATTTAAATGTTTGGAGACTAAATATTCTGAGGATAGATTAAATGCACGAAAATGTTTGGAGGCTAAATGGAAAGATCCAGTGGAGAGAGTGAGCTAAAGTTGGAAGAGAGAGATGGTAACTTAAAAAGATCCTGGAGTCCTTGAGTATAAACACAGTCAAGGTCATATATGTAACAGATTTTGAAAGAGAAGGGATAATTTTTTATGAGTGAAGGTAGGAATTTTGAGAAAAAAACTCAGAGAGCTCAGTCATGAGTGACTTTTTAGATGTCTATGTTCTTAAATTTTCTCATTAAAATAAATGCTGGCTAGTTGCAGGGAAAATGATATAAACCCAAGTTCATCTTTAATCTCTTTGAATAGGATTCTTACCAGATTTGACTCAATTCTGAAGGCTTGGTCCCAAACTGATCAGGAATTTGAATCCTCTACAATGTTTTAAAGGAATAGAATATTTTGTTTAAATAAAGTAGAATAAAAACAACTGATTTATAAAGATAGGTAGATGTAGTTGCTCTGATGGAATTGTAGTTCTGGTCATCTGGTATAGGACAGAGGGTATCTGGTATATTGACAATTCGATTAACCTTAATAGCAAATATATTAAAATGTTGTTTAGTCAAGTATCTTAAATAACATTTTCTTTTTTGTTGTGGAATGCAGGCATACTTTATCTTTCATTAAATCTCCTTTTATTTAGAAGTTTGGTATTATTTGGTAATACTGCCTTCAAAAAGCCAAACAGTGACATATTTATCAATTTAATCTTAAACTTAGTTTAATAACATTCTCTATAGTCAGTTTGAAAAGCACTTTCTTTTTTCATTTCTTTTATGTAATTTCAAGATAATCCAAGCCTGACTCCAGTGTGTGGCTCTGCGGAGTAGACCAGGAAGTGTAGAATGAATCTTCAAAATATTCTGGAAAGTCATGAACAGCTACTGAGAACTACAGGATTAGTTTGATAATCATTTGATCATTTACCACTCAAACCATCTAATAAGTCCATCTTATAGGACTCTGGCACTCCTCGGAGAAGGCAATGGCACCCCACTCCAGGACTCTTGCCTGGAAAATCCCATGGATGGAGGAGCCTGGTGGGCTGCAGTCCATGGGGTTGCGAAGAGTCGGACACGACTGAGCGACTTCCCTTTCACTTTTCACTTTCATGCACAGGAGAAGGAAATGGCAACCCCTCCAGTGTTCTTGCCTGGAGAATCCCAGGGACGGGGGAGCCTGGTAGGCTGCTGGCCATGGGGTCGCACAGAGTCGAACACGACTGAAGTGACTTAGCAGCTGGCACTCCTACGTTCACTGCCAAGGGAATCTGACACCATTTTAGTTTCATGACCATTAGCCTTTAGTGGGAGTGTTGTTTTCTTATCTGTTTTATGCCTTCAAGTTGCTCACTGACTCCTCCCTGTCAGCAAAATAAAGCTTTAAATGTATTAACATGATTCCACAATGTGCTTGAATTTTAGGAATGACTGGGGAATGGTTTTCCAAATTTTGTTTACTGTCTTCAGTAGAAAATATTTCTATAGGCAGTTTTAAAACTTTTACAACAGATTATATAAGCAAATTCTAATATATATTATTAATTTATAACTTGAGTATTAATGAAACTGTAACTTCAGTTTTGCTTAAAATGAAAAGGAAAGCATGATAGAAAAGTATAATAGAAAGCTACCAAATATTTAGTATAAGGAGAAACCTTAGAATTTAATTAAACCTGTATTTTTTTAAGATGCTTGTATTAATTACTTTTATTTTTGAATGTTTAATTTTTTGAATTTAATCTTATATTCTGTATTGGAATATAGTTGATTTACAATGCTGTGTTATTTCAGTTGTACAGCAAAGTGATTCAGTTATGCACATGCATTCTTTTCCAGATTCTTGTCCCATACAGATTACTACAGACTATTACGTAGAGTTCCCTGTGCTGTCCAGTAGATCCTTGTTGATAATCAGGGCATGGCAACCCACTCCAGTATTCTTGCCTGGAGAATCCCATGGAGTGAGGAGCCTGAAGGGCTACAATCGTTGGAGTTGCAGAGTCAGACATGACTGAAGTGACTCAGCCTGCATGCATGCAGGATACTTCCCAGGTGCTACTATGGTAAAGAACCTGCCTGCCAATTCAGAAGACATAATGTGAGTACAATTCCTGGATCTTGAAGATCTCCCGGAGGACAGCATGGCAACCCACTCCTGTATTCTTGCCTGGAGAATCCCATGGACAGAGAAGCCTGGCAGGCTATGGTCCACAGGGTTGCAAAGAGTCCAACACAACTGAAGTGACTTAGCATGCATCCACGTGTGTGTTATCTGGAGAAAAGATACATACATCTCAATGTTCACTGCAGTACTATTTTCAACAGCCAAGACATGGAAGCAACCTATATGTCAACTGACAGAGGAATGGATAAAGAAGATGTAGTACATATATACAATGGAATATTACTCAGCCATAAGAAGAATGCGGTGATGACATTTGCAGCAAGTGGGGACCAAGATATTATCCTAGTGAGTGAAGTAAGTCAGAGAAAGACAAATATATGACATCACATATATGTGTAATCCAAAAAAGAGATACAAATGAGTTTATTCACAAAAGAGAGAAAGACGATTCAGTGGCTCTACTCTTAGACATAAAAGTGCCATCTCCTCTTGAATGTCTAAGTTTATATGCTTAACTGCCTATTCGGTTCAGTTTGCAGATTTAAAACTTAAGAGACATTGACATACCAATGGTATTTAAGCTGTGGGACTGGGGAGATTTTGTAAGGAGGCTCTCCTACAGGGGAGAGGTGGTATTGAGGACAGAGCTCTAGGGTACTTCAATTAAAGTTCCTGTAGAGGGAAAGGAATCCAAAAAATTGATGACAAGAGAGTCAGGGAAGAGCAAATGAGCCAAGTGTGGCATAGAAGCTTAATAAAAACAGCATTATATGACGATAGAAGCAGCAAATGTGGTCAAATGCTGCTAAGAATGCTAGTTTTTGCAAAAATTGGTGTCTGGTAACATTAAGCAATTTTATAGAAGTAATGGGGTAATATATCAGGCTATTTTTATTTACAACAATGAATCCAAATTAACATAACATAGTTTCAAAGCTTAGCCACTACATGGATAAGATGATAGGTCTTGGTGTAAAGTAATGCTTTTCTTGGGCAATGGGGTACAGTAACTCATTAAGTGCTGGTGCTTTATCTTACATCTTTTCTTAATCTTTTGGCCTAGAACAGAGTTTTGCACATAGGAGTACTATACAGTTCATAAAAGAAGAAAACTTATCTCTAAATTCTTTTTAACTAACCCTTCATAAGCCTATATTGAGGCCCTTTAAAAATATCTATACCTTAGACTTGCAGACACAGTGTGGGAAGGAGAAAGTGAAGTTGCTCAGCCGTGTCTGACTCTATGCGACCCCATGGACTGTAGCCCACCAGGTTCCTCCATCCATGGAATTTTCCAGGCAAGAATACTGGAGTGGGGTGCCATTTCCTTCTCCAGGAGATCTTCCTGACCCAGGGATTGAACCCAGGTCTCCCTCATTGTAGGCAGACGCTTTACCCTCTGAGCCACCAGGGAAGGAGGGGGGAAGGAGAGGGTGGGACAAATTGAGTGAGTAGCATTGAAACATATATATTACCACATATAAAATAGAGAAAGCTGCTGTGTAACACAGGAGCTCAACCTGGTGCTCTGTGACAGCTTAAAGGGGTGGGATGAGTCGGGGTGGTAGGAGGTTCAGGAGGAAGGGGACACATGTATACTCATGGCTAATTCATGTTGCTATATGGCAGGAATTAACACAACATTGTAAAACAATTATCTCTAATTAAAAATAAAACCATCTGTATCTTGTGAAAAGACCAAAATGAACATGGAATAGTGGGAAAAATAGAGTACTATACAGTGGGAAAAATTGTCAAGAACAAAAAAACTAAGAGAATTTGGTGTCATTTTCTTCAAGCTCATCTGCCTTTTGTGCTTTTAAGGACCTTTCTCTCCTGCATCGCAGGCAGATTCTTTATCATCTGAGCCACCAAGGAAGCTCATACATATCCCTCAGTTCAGTTCAGTCGCTCAGTGGTGTCCGACTCTTTGCAACCCCGTGGGCTGCAGCACGCCAGGCCTCCCTGTCCATCACCAGCTCCTGGAGTTTACTCAAACTTCTGTCCACTGAGTCGGTGATGCCATCCAACATCTCATCTTCTGTCATCCCCTTCTCCTCTCACCTTCAATCTTTCCCAGAATCAGGGTCTTTTCAAATAAGTCAGCTCTTTTTATCAGGTGGCCAAAGTATTGGAGTTTCAGCTTCAACATCAGTCCTTCCAATGAATATTCAGGATTGATTCCCTTAGGATGGACTGGTTGGATCTCCTTGCAGTCCAAGGGACTTTCAAGAGTCTTCTCCAACCCCACAATTCATAAGCATCTATACTTCGGAGCTCAGCTTTCTTTATCCCAATTCTCACATCCATACATGACTACTGGAAAAACCATAGCCTTGACTAGATGGACCTTTGTTGGCAAAGTAATGTCTCTGCTTTTTAATATGCTGTCTAGGTTGGTCATAACTTTTCTTCCAAGGAGTAAGCTACATATCCCTAGGTCACTCATTTTTGGTAGTATTTTTTCATGGCTCCCTTCTCATCTTTTGTGTTTCTGCCTTTTCTCGTCTCTTTTCTTCCCTCTCAGTCAATATCTTTTTCTTACTGTATTAATTTTTCAGGGCATCTTTCTATTTTTCTTCCCCTCTCTAACTTCTATTTCCTTTAACTCAACATTTATCAGTAGTGAAGGTAAATTTAGAGTTTTGGTGGATAATAGTAGAAGCCTGAATTCAACCTCTCCACATTTTCTTCACAAAAAAATAAGAAAATGGGAACACAAATTGAATCACACAGGACCAATGTCTTCAGAATTGCTAGGAGAAAGAATTCTATGAAATTCAAATTTTATTTACAAGAGAAATACACACCAAATTCCAAAAATGTTACTGTGGGTTGAGAATTTTGCATAACACAGATGTGAAATTCCTCAACAAAATATCAGCAAATTCAACAATACATTAGAAGGATTATACACACTAGCAAAGTAATGCTCAAAATTCTCCAAGCCAGGCTTCAACAGTATGTGAATTCCCAGATGTTCAAGCTGGATTTAGAAAAGGCAGAGGAACCAGAGATCAAGCTGCCAACATCTGCTGGATCATCGAAAAAGCAAGAGAGTTCCAGAAAAAACATCTATTTCTGCTTTATTGACTATCCTAAAGCCTTTGACTGTGTGGATCACAATAAACTGTGGAGAATTCTGAAAGAGATGGGAATATCAGACCACCTGACCTGCCTCTTGAGAAATCTTTATGCAGGTCAGGAAGCAACAGTTAGAACTGGATATGGAACAACAGACTGGTTTCAAATGGGGAAAGGAGACTGTCAAGGCTGTATATTGTCACCTGGCTTATTTAACTTATATGCAGAGTACATCATGTGAAATCCCAGGCTGGATGAAGCACAGGCTAGAATCATGATTGCTGGGAGAAATATCAATAACCTCACACATGCAGATGACACTACCCTTATAGCAGAAAGTGAAAAAGAACTAAAGAACCTCTTGATGAAAGTGAAACAGGAGAGTGAAAAATTGGTTTAAAACTCTCAGCATTCAGAAAACGAAGATCATGGCATCTGGTCCCATCACTTCATGGGAAATAGAAGGGGAAATAGTGCAAATAGTGACAGACTATTTTTCTGGGCTCCAAAATCACTGCAGATGTTGACTGCAGACATGAAATTTAAAAACACTTTCTCCTTGGAAGAAAAGCTGTGATCAATCTAGATAGCATATTACAAAAGCATAGACATTACTTTACCAACAAAGATTCATCTAGTCAAAGCTATGGTTTTTCCAGTAGCCATGTATGGATGTGAGAGTTGGACTATAAAGAAAGCTGAGCACTGAAGAATTGATGCTTTTAAACTTTGGTGTTGGAGAAGACTCTTGAGAGTACCTTGGACTGCAAGGAGATCCAACCAGTCCATCCTAAAGGAGATCAGTCCTGAATATTCATTGGAGGACTGATTCTGAACCTGAAACTCCAATACTTTTGGCCACCTGATACAAACAGCTGACTCATTGGAAAAGACCCTGATGCTGGGAAAGATTGAAGGTGAGAGAAGGGGACCACAGAAGATGAGACATGAGTTTGAGTCAACTCCAGGAGCTGGTGATGGACAGGGAGGCCTGGCGTGCTGCAGTCCATGGGGTTGCAAAGAGTCGGACACGACTGAGTGACTGAACTGAACGCCATGATTAAGTGAGATTTATTCCAAGGATTCAAGGATGATTCAACATGCATATAATCAATGTGATACACCAGTTAACTAAATGAAAGACAAAAATCATGTGATCATCAACAGATACAGAAAAAGCATGTAACAAAATTCAGCCACCATCTGTAATAAAAACTCACCAAAAACTAGGCAAAGTGGAAAACCTTCTCAACATAATAAAGGCAATATAGGACAAGCCTGCCCACTACCATTATATTCAATGGTAAAAGCTGAAAGCTTTCTCTCTAGGATCAGGAACAACGCAACTTTTATTCAATATAGAGTTAGAAGTCCTAGCAAACCCAATTAAGCAAAGAGGAAAAGATATCTGTATCAGAAGAATGAATTAAAATTATCCAATTACAGTCAAAATGATATATGAAAAATCCTGAAGAATACACCAAAATTGTTAGATAAATGAACTCAGTAGATTTGCAATATAAAGTCAATAAACCAAAATTAGTTGAATTTTCATCCTCTAACAATCTCTAAGAGAAATTCAGAAAAAATTCCATTTCCAATTGCATTAAAAAGATTAAAATATCTGGGAATGAATTTAACCAAGAAGGTAAAAGTCCTGTTCACTGAAAATCATAAGACATTTTGATTAAAGAGATGGAAGGTGACATAAACAAATGAGAAGATATTCCATGTTCATAAATTAGAAATATTTGATGATGTGTATGTGCTTAGTCGCTCATTCTTGCCCAACTCTTTGCAACCCCATGGACTGTAGCCCTCTAGGCTCCTCTGTCCATGGGGATTCTTCATTCAAGAATACTGGAGTGGGTTGCCATGCCCTCCTCCAGGGGATCTTCCCAACTTAGGGACTGAACCCAGGTCTCCTGCATTGTAGTCAGATTCTTTACCATCTGAGCCACCAGGAAAGCCCATGTTTGATAATAGTATTGTGAAAATGTCCACACTATCCTAAACAATCTACAGATTCAATGCAATCTCCATCAAAATTTCATGGCATTTTACACAGAAACAGAACAACCCTAAAATTTATATATAATCATGAAAAATGTCAAATAGCCAAACAATCTTAAGAAAGCAGATCAAAGCTGAAGACAACCTACAGAATGAAAGTGCTTATAAACCACATAACAGATAAAGAGTTAATATTCGAGGTATGTAAAGAACTCATACAAGTCAATAAAAATAATAACAAAAACAAAAAATTTGAATTAAAAATGGTCAGAGGGACTGAAAAGACATTTTTCCAAAGAAGACATGAAGGTGACCAACAGGTACATGAAAAGATGCTCAACATCACTAGTTAGTTACCACAGCAATGAAATATCAAAACAATAATGAGATATAACCTCATACCTGTTAGGATTGCTATCATCAAAATTATCTGATATAAAAAATGTTGGTGAGGGTGTGGAGAAAATGGAGCCCTTGTGCGTTGTTGGTAGGAAGGTAAATTGGTTCAACCACTGTGGAAAACAGAGTAGAGTTTCCTCATGAAAGCAGACCTACCATATGATCTGCGCGTCCCGTGGCTCTGCAGTAAAAGAATCCATCTGCAATGAAGGAGATGCAGGTTCGACCTGATCCCCGGGGAGCGCATGGGCAGCCCACTCCAGTATTCTTGCCTGGGAAATTCCATGGATGGAAGAGCCTGGTGGGCTATGGTCCATGGGTTGCAATGAAGCAGACATGACTGAAGTGACCAAGCACCATATGAGCCACTTTGGGGAATATATCCAACAGAAATAAACAGTATACTGAAGAGACAGCTTTACTCCCATATTTACTGCATCATTATTCATAATTGCTATGATTTAAGACCATTCACAAAATTGGAATGTGGATTACAGATTATGTAAGAGTACTGTATTGATATTAACCACCATAATTTAATTCAGAAAATTTATCTAAGAATGTTCTTGTTTGCAGCAAACTCACACTAAAGCATTAATGGTTAAGATGGCCTTATTTATGCAGCATGCTTTCAAGTGGTTCAGAAAATATAGATAAAAGTGTGTGTGTGTAGATACTGAGACAGAATAATCAAATGTTTTACTACATTAACCAGTAGTAAAAGCTGATGACTCTGGGTATAGGGTTTCCTTTCATTATTCTTCTAAATTTTAATTTTTAAATTATTTCAAAACTTTAAAAGTTCTAAAGGGAGTAGTGTTTCAGTGAACTGTTTTACACTCTTTGCTCTTATTCTTTCAGTTAGATTTAAAAAAAAAAACAATTTCTTTCTCTCTGCCACCCATGGCTCAACTGCATTTTACTGTGACAACTTTAAGAATACTAATTGTCTCATGAGTCATTGGATCATAGCAAAAATCACATTCCTCTACGGTCCCAGTAAAATACATTTAATTTCATGCAATCTTGCTGTGATTCTAAGAATTTTGATGTAACTGAAACAAAGGAGTATCACATGGGTATACAACCAAGTTACTAGTGTAATCTTTATAATACAGAGTATAACTATTTTTATTATTTAACAGTATGTAAATATGAACAGCAACCAACTTCTCATATAGCTTAATGAACTGCAGGTTAGTTCAGATATAGTGATGTGTAGCACAACCTCAGAATTCAAAATAAGTTCAGTTATAAGAAGTTAAAAGAAGTAAAGGGGAAAAAAAGGTTAGGGATGGAAAATTCTCAGTAGCTTTCATGTCTTACCTAGGGATATGTTCACACGGCCCAGTTATACGTATTTCATATTAATATGGACATATACTTACATAGATATACACATATACTTGAAGTGAAATTCACTTAGTCGTGTCCGACTCTTTGCGACCCCATGGACTATACAGTCCATGGAATTCTCCAGGCCAGAATACTGGCATGAGTAGCCCTTCCCTTCTCCAGGGGATCTTCCCAACCCAGGGATTGAACCCAGGTCTCCCATATTGCAGGCAGATTCTTTACCAACTGAGCCACCAGGGAAGCCCATACACAAATACATATACTTATATGGGCATCCCAGGGATCAGACCCAGGGATTGAACCCAGGTCTCCCGCATTGCGGGCAGACACTTTAACCTCTGAGCCATCAGGGAAGCCCTAGCTTAATGGCTATTAAGTTATAGGAATAGACAGCGATTGAACTCCATTCTTGTTTTAAGGTTACTTCCACCTTAAGATCTTCTGTCTATATCCATGACAACAGGAGTGAACAAAGTATTTAGAATGTTTTTCAACAATTCAAGTCAAAAACAAAAGGGCCTTGATTAACTGCTAGTAAACATGTAACAAAACAAACAGTTATGCAGAGTACTTGGCATATTCTGATGGAATGCAATTCAACTTACATGTAGATAGCAGACTATGAGAACCCTTTTCATGTCTCTGTGATATCTAATATTATTCTAGTAATTGCATCTATTTAGAGTTGAGGAACTGAAGCACAGTTTAACTTACTCAAAATATAGAAACAAGCCAGGCATCTTTACATGAGCAGCATGGTAAAGAATATTCTTAATTGAAGATTTTGATTGAATCAATCACCTGCATTTGCTCTTTGGGGAGGTATATTTGGAGTGATGGATACTTGGACCACTCAACTGATTGCACTGCTGGATAGAGTGCTGTAGATTTCCTGTGGGTTTTGGAGCTTAAATAGTGAACTTTTCTCCGACCCTTAAAGTACAGACCCCTGCCTTCGTCCAATAACATTAGTATATATTTATCTTGTGAAAGGACAATGTACCCTCTAAGAAGTTTCAGATTCCTTCATCTTTAAGTATATATACTTTTGAGAAGATAAACAAATATAAAAGAAGCAAATTTAGCTGCATAAGAGACTGACAATACTTTAACTTCTTATATTTCCATTGATTAATTCATGGATGCAAATTCCAAGTTGAACCTGGTATTTATTTGGTCAAACCCAGTAAAGTGAAGTGGTTATGAGCATGGGATTTAGAAGCAGATTTCTGGATTTGAATCCTTGTCCAATGCTGGGTACCAGGGGCAAGCTAATTACCCTCTCTAAAACTTAGCTTCCTCATCTATAGATTGAGGGTAATGACAAAATCAGTGTCACACAATTGTTTTGAAGACTGCATGCATCCGCATGTATGAGAAAACTGTTATATAAAAACAGAGCTCAGCATATTGTGTTCACTCAAGGGCTCAGTCCTGTCTGACTCTGTTACCCTATGGACTATAGCCCGCCAGGCTCCTCTGTCCATGGAATTTTCCAGGCTAGAATACTGAAAGTGAAAGAAAGTGAAGTCACTCAGTTGTTTCCAACTCTTTGCGACCCCATAGACTGTAGCCTACCAGGTTCCACCATCCATGGGGTTTTCCAGGCAAGAATCCTGGAATGGGTTGCCATTTTCTTCTCCAGGAGATCTTCCCAAGCCAGGGAGTGAACCGGGTTTCCCACATGGTAGGCACTGTATAGGCAGACGCTTTACCACCTAGTCAATTCAGTTCAGTTGAGTCACTCAGTCATGTCCGACTCTTTGCGACCCCATGAATCGCAGCACGCCAGGCCTCCCGGTCCATCACCAACTCCCGGAGTTCACTCAGACTCACGTCCATCAAGTCAGTGATGCCATCCAGCCATCTCATCCTCGGTCGTCCCCTTCTCCTCCTGCCCCCAATCCCTCCCAGCATCAGAGTCTTTTCCAATGAGTCAACTCTTTGTCCATGAGGTGGACAAAGTACTGGAGCTTCAGCTTTAGCATCATTTCTTCCAAAAGAAATCCCAGGGCTGATCTCCTTCAGAATGGACTGCTTGGATCTCCTTGCAGTCCAAGGGACTCTCAGGAGTCTTCTCCAACACCACAGTTCAAAGGCATCCATTCTTCAGTGCTCAGCCTTCTTCACAGTCCAACTCTCACATCCATACATGACCACAGGAAAACCATAGCCTTGACTAGACGGACCTTAGTCGGCAAAGTAATGTCTCTGCTTTTGAATATACTATCTAGGTTGGTCATAACTTTTCTTCCAAGGAGTAAGCGTCTTTTAATCTCATGGCTGCAATCACCATCTGCAGTGATTTTGGAGCCCCAAAATATAAACTCTGACACCGTTTCCACTGTTTCCCCATCTATTTCCCATGAAGTGATGGGACCGGATGTTATGATCTTCGTTTTCTGAATGTTGAGCTTTAAGCCAACTTTTTCACTCTCCTCTTTCACTTTCATCAAGAGGCTTTTAGCCCCTCTTCACTTTCTGCCATAAGGGTGGTGTCATCTGCATATCTGAGGTGATTGATAGTTCTCCCAGCAATCTTGATTGCAGCTTGTGTTTCTTCCAGTCCAGCATTTCTCATGATGTACTCTGCATAGAAGTTAAATAAGCAGGGTGACAATATACAGCCTTGACGTACTCCTTTTCCTATTTGGAACCAGTCTGTTGTTCCATGTCTAGTTCTAACCGCTGCTTCTTGACCCGCATAAAGATTTCTCAAGAGGCAGGTTAGGTGGTCTAGTATTCCCGTCTCTTTCAGAATTTTCCAGAGTTTATTGTGATCCACACAGTCAAAGGCTTTGGCATAGTCAATAAAGCAGAAATAGATGTTGTTCTGGAACTCTCTTGCTTTTTCCATGATCCAGCGGATGTTGGCAATTTGATTTCTGGTTCCTCCGCCTTTTCTAAAACCAGCTTGAACATCAGGGAGTTCACGGTTCACGTATTGCTGAAGCCTGGCTTGGAGAATTTTGAGCATTACTTTACTAGCATGTGAGACGAGTGCAATTGTGCGGTAGTTTGAGCATTCTTTGGCATTGCCTTTCTTTGGGATTGGAATGAAAACTGACCTTTTCCAGTCCTGTGGCCACTGCTGAGTTTTCCAAATTTGCTGGCATATTGAGTGCAGCACTTTCACAGCATCATCTTTCAGGATTTGAAACAGCTCCACTGTAATTCCATTACCTCCACTAGCTTTGTTGGTAGTGATGCTTTCTAAGGCCCACTTGACTGCTATTTCCTACTCCAGGGGATCATCGTGACCCAGGGGTCAAACCAGTGTCACTGTGTCTCCTGCACTGGCAGGTGGACTCTTTACCAGCATGCCTCCTGTAAACCTGAAAAACCCTACTCAGCTTATTATGAACAATCAACAAATTACTATCTCCTAAGAAGAGGCACTGTAGAAAATCGAAATCAGTGCTTTTTGTATCTTAAATCCTCATGGATTAAGCAAACACTCAAAACTGAGCCAAGCATTTTTGGGGCATGTACGCTTCTGATGACAAGGGCATTCATGTACTCCTACATGGATGTACAGAACCTGGGCCACCACAAGCAGAGACAGGGCACCAAAGAGAGCCACTGAGAGCACAAAGCTGAAAGCCACAACCCTGACCTGAGTCAAACCGTAGGAATGTCCAAATAGACGTAATGGAGGCCTAGAACCCAGGTTAATCTCTGCTTGAACAAGGGGTGAGAAAGGTATCATTGAAGGCAACTGGTTGGCAAGGCATTTCCTTCCTGCATTCTTGGCATCTGTTTTGCAGGACTGATTTATTCCTTTCATTTGATGGACCCCAAGATTCTGGAAGGCAGTAATTATTATCATTCTTTTATTTGCAAAATACCCCTATGCTTGACATGTTACCAGATGCTTAATAATTAGGGTAAGCATATGACCTAGTTTACCTTGGGAAAGCCTGATTTATACGTTTAATTCCCACATAATTATTAATAGCATTTCCATTTCACTCTCAAAAGTTAACACAGCTTGGATAATCAATTACACATCTTTCCTATTAATAGCAGTAGCTGAATGAACAAATTTTCCCTATCCATATATCTCTATATTCTACATCTGATTTATGTTCCCTGTCTTTTTAGTATTTTCCTCTACAAATAAATAAGTGAAGGAAGTATTATATTCTGTTAGGTATAGGCCTTTTGTATTTTTATTTTATTTTTCCTTTTTATTGAATTGAGAAAAAGCAGTGGAAAGTTGCATAATATGTTACTTAATAGAAAACAGTATACCTTTAAATATATTTAACCTTCATGAGAGTTAGCATAACTATAAAAGAAAAGGCCATTTCAAAGAAAGTATGGGAGAGACAATTTTCAACTGACTGTAGTAAAGGCATCTACTGTCAAAGTGAAAGTGAAAATCGTTCAGTCATGTCCAACTCTTTGCGACCCCACGGACTATACAATCCATGGAATTCTCCAGGCGAGAGTACTAGTGTGGGTAGCCTTTCCATTCTCCAGGGGATCTTCCCAACCCAAGGATTGAACCCAGGTCTCCCACATTGCAGGTGGATTCTTTACCAGCTGCAAGGGAAGCCCTTCACTAAAAACTTGGCAAAAAATACCCTGCTTCCTTGATCATATCTCCACATATTTGAACCATCTGGGGGTAGTTATTGTTTCAGATTATTTTATTAATACAACAACACTTGAATAATGTACTATTACAACCACCAGATAGATTCAAACATAATAGGAGGCTTCCAAACTTTGCTTTAAAAAGGACTGTGATATTTTCCTGAAATGTTCACAATTTCATGGAAGCAACTCAGAAATACTGTAAGAATTCTATTTGCTGATACACTCGAACATTACTGCTATCAATTCTATTTCTGTTTTCTCATCCATTCATTTTGCAAGATATAATTCAGTTCAGTTAAAAATTCTGCAGGTATTCTATCCTCTTTCACATAATTTATCTCAATTGAATTCCAACCAACCAGAATATCACCTTCCTTTGCTGCAATGACATATTCAATTACTAGTAACTAAAGGCATTATTTGGACTGTTTATAACTCTTGGAAGTTTCTGCTAATGCAAGAAAAATTAGAACCCATTTTAAGGGCTTATTGTTACTATTTTTCAAAAAAAAAAAAATCACAGAAGCAGCAGTGTTTCTGTTAGTAAAGATTGGGCTTCTCCCTCCCCACCAGCTCTCTCCCTATCCTTTAGCTTGGCTCATTCTGCATGGTGCTTCTTATCACATTTACCATCATTTAATTGCAAACAAAAATTATATTAGTTTCAGTGGGATTAAGACCAAAAATATTAATCTGAATTAGTCTTCACCTTCTCTATCTTTTCCCTCCAAAAACGTCAAGGGCAGCTCCATTGTTTACTTAATTTGTGGGTAAGTTATGAGGTTGATTGTAATAAATTTTACACTTTTAATTCTTAAATGAGCATAACTACACAAGTTTGGTTTCTAAACATCCATATATTTTAGCCATACTAAGTACTCACTGGATAGCTGCTAACATTTCAATGGACAAGAAATGTTTTTATATGGCGAGTCCAATTTAAATTTCAAAAAAATCACTGAGGGTAAAATTTGGTAGAACTATTTTTATTAGTATTTAAAACATATGTTTGCTACATCTAAAATGGTGTTTGCTCATCTGCTTTAAATTCCTATTTTAAAATCCTTGGCATACGGATGTCTGGAAAGTCTGTAGGTTTAAACCATCGATTTTCTCATTATTTCTTTATCCTACCAAGTTTAAAAGATAATATGTCACACCACTGCCTTTATAAGCTGTTCTTGACCACATATTTTGGATGCACTCTTAGAACATATTATACTAGAAGCTGGAAACTGGTGACTGATTTTCACTATAGATATAGGATAGCATAATCTAGAAAAACTGATTTATCAGTAGCTGATTATCTCCATGTTGGAAAGGCTTTTACTTCCTGATATTTTTTAGTAAATCTTTCTTGAAAACAAAGCAACAGCCAATAACTACTTTAAAAGCCTGACCTGCTACAAAAAAAGGAATAATGTCTCTAGAATATTTGATTGATCATGCAAATTACAATGAACCTAGTAGATTTAGTTGGCCCAAGTGGTGCTTTAACGTTAACATTCTATAGGAATCATTTGATTATTCACCCTTTTTTTGTTGTTGTTCTCAATTTGATACTGCTTTGCCTGATTGAAAATTATTTTCTAGTCTAAAAGTAGATTCTGCAAACTGATAAGTGATTAGCTTGCTACCCTCATAAGCATAACCAGTGACCAGTGAAATTTTATTGACAGAAAAAAGCATAGGCCAGCAGAAGTTATTATCTGAGTTTCAGTCTTTTGATCCAACATTGTAATATGTGACTATGCATGTGAGCATCTTTGTGGGGAGTGGGTTTTGAACTTTTATATAACTCTCAACAAAGCTTGAGACCCCCAAAAGCTTGAGAACAAGTACACCACATTTCATCACAGAAGCACCCTCCATTCAACTGCCTGTGTACCTCTACCATTTGCCCAAGGCTTCATTGATTCACCATATATGTACTGAACATCTACAACGTATCAGCCCATTGGGGAAAATAATGATTAAGTACAGACTCTGTACTTTTGTAGCTTACAGACTCTTAAAGGGGACAGGAACAGAAATTACTACAAAATGTGATAAAACCTGTGACTGACGATAGAGGTATCTTCAAAATGCTGAGAAACTATTCAAATAAGATCAGAGTTGATCATATGGAAGAGTGGAGGTTTCACAGAGAATATGGCATTGACGTGTATTTGGATAGGTAAAAATGAAGACAAGAAGATTCTGAGCTTCAGGAACAGGATAGGAAAATGGTGGAAAAGAGGTGTGAAAAATTTGAGAAACAGCAAAAGTGGCTGGAGTGTAGTATAAGAGGGTGCAGTAGATAATTAGATCAGAAGTAGGAAAGGACTCAGTGTAAAGGGATTTACATGCCAGGTTAAGTAACTCATTAAGTAAGATAATAGTTCTCAATATGGGGGTTCATGAATCCTTTCTAGTGACCCTGGAAGAAGTCTAAATACTATCATCAATATTTCAAAAATTCTGTGAAGACAGATATTTGCACAAGATAAAAATGTTTAGTTTTGTGCTGAGATTTTATTTATTTATTTATTTTTTATTTATTTATTTATTTTTTTTAATTTTAAAAACTTTAATTCTTACATGCATTCCCAAACGTGAAACCCCCTCCCACCTTCCTCCCCATAACATCTCTCTGGGTCATCCCCATGCACCAGCCCCAAGCATGCTGCATCCTGCGTCAGACATAGACTGGCGATTCAATTCACATGATAGTATACATGTTAGAATGTCATTCTCCCAAATCATCCCACCCTCTCCCTCTCCCTCTGAGTCCAAAAGTCCGTTATACACATCTGTGTCTCTTTCCCTGTCTTGCATACAGGGTCGTCATTGCCATCTTCCTAAATTCCATATATATGTGTTAGTATACTGTATTGGTGTTTTTCTTTCTGGCTTACTTCACTCTGTATAATCGGCTCCAGTTTCATCCATCTCATCAGAACTGATTCAAATGAATTCTTTTTAACGGCTGAGTAATACTCCATTGTGTATATGTACCACAGCTTTCTTATCCATTCATCTGCTGATGGACATCTAGGTTGTTTCCATGTCCTGGCTATTATAAACAGTGCTGCGATGAACATTGGGGTACATGTGTCTCTTTCAATTCTGGTTTCCTCGGTGTGTATGCCCAGAAGTGGGATTGCTGGGTCATAAGGTAGTTCTATTTGCAATTTTTAAGGAATCTCCACACTGTTCTCCATAGTGGCTGTACTAGTTTGCATTCCCACCAACAGTGTAGGAGGGTTCCCTTTTCTCCACACCCTCTCCAGCATTTATTGCTTGCAGATTTTTGGATCGCAGCCATTCTGACTGGTGTGAAGTGGTACCTCATTGTGGTTTTGATTTGCATTTCTCTAATAATGAGTGATGTTGAGCATCTTTTCATGTGTTTGTTAGCCATCCGTATGTCTTCTTTGGAGAAATGTCTATTTAGTTCTTTGGCCCATTTTTTGATTGGGTCGTTTATTTTCTGGAGTTGAGCTGCAGAAGTTGCTTGTATATTTTTGAGATGAGTTGTTTGTCAGTTGCTTCATTTGCTATTATTTTCTCCCATTCAGAAGGCTGTCTTTTCACCTTGCTTATATTTTCCTTTGTTGTGCAGAAGCTTTTAATTTTAATTAGATCCCATTTGTTTATTTTTGCTTTTATTTCCAGAATTCTGGGAGGTGGATCATAGAGGATCCTGCTGTGATTTATGTCTGAGAGTGTTTTGCCTATGTTCTCCTCTAGGAGTTTTATAGTTTCTGATCTTACATTTAGATCTTTAATCCATTTTGAGTTTATTTTTGTGTGCGGTGTTAGAAAGTGGTCTAGTTTCATTCTTTTACAAGTGGTTGACCAGTTTTCCCAGCACCACTTGTTAAAGAGATTGTCTTTACTCCATTGTATATTCTTGCCTCCTTTGTCAAAGATAAGGTGTCCATATGTGTGTGGATTTATCTCTGGGCTTTCCAACAACCCAAAACCTGTGGGACACTATTAAAGCAGTGCTAAGAGGAAAGTTCATAGCAATACAGGCATACCTCAAGAAACAAGAAAAAAGTCAAATAAATAACCTAACTCTACAACTAAAGCAACTAGAAAAGGAAGAGTTGGAGAACCCCAGAGTGAGTAGAAGGAAAGAAATCTTAAAAATTAGGGCAGAAATAAATGCAAAAGAAACAAAAGAGACCATAGCAAAAATCAACAAAGCCAAAAGCTGGTTCTTTGAAAGGATAAATAAAATTGACAAACCATTAGCCAGACTCATCAAGAAGCAAAGAGAGAAAAATCAAATCAATAAAATTAGAAATGAAAATGGAGAGATCACAACAGACAACACAGAAATACAAAGGATCATAAGAGACTACTATCAGCAGTTGTATGCCAATAAAATGGACAACGTGGAAGAAATGGACAAATTCTTAGAAAAGTACAATTTTCCAAAACTGAACCAGGAAGAAATCGAAAATCTTAACAGACCCATCACAAGCACGGAAATTGATACTGTAATCAGAAATCTTCCAGCAAACAAAAGCCCAGGTCCAGATGGCTTCACAGCTGAATTCTACCAAAAATTTCGAGAAGAGCTAATACCTATCCTACTCAAACTCTTCCAGAAAATTGCAGAGGAAGGTAAACTTCCAAACTCATTCTATGAGGCCACCATCACCCTAATACCAAAACCTGACAAAGATGTCACAAAAAAGAAAACTACAGGCCAATATCTCTGATGAACATAGATGCAAAAATCCTTAACAAAATTCTAGCAATCAGAATCCAACAACACATTAAAAAGATCATACACCATGACCAAGTGGGCTTTATCCCAGGGATGCAAGGATTCTTCAATATCCGCAAATCAATCAATGTAATTCACCACATTAACAAATTGAAAAATAAAAACCATATGATTATCTCAATAGATGCAGAGAAGGCCTTTGACAAAATTCAACATCCATTTATGATAAAAACTCTCCAGAAAGCAGGAATAGAAGGAACATATCTCAACATAATAAAAGCTATCTATGACAAACCCACAGCAAACATTATCCTCAATGGTGAAAAATTGAAAGCATTTCCCCTAAAGTCAGGAACAAGACAAGGGTGTCCACTTTCACCGCTACTATTCAACATAGTTCTGGAAGTTTTGGCCACAGCAATCAGAGCAGAAAAAGAAATAAAAGGAATCCAAATTGGAAAAGAAGAAGTAAAACTCTCACTGTTTGCAGATGACATGATCCTCTACATGGAAAACCCTAAAGACTCCACCAGAAAATTACTAGAGCTAATCAATGAATATAGTAAAGTTGCAGGATATAAAATCAACACACAGAAATCCCTTGCATTCCTATACACGAATAATGAGAAAGTAGAAAAAGAAATTAAGGAAACAATTCCATTCACCATTGCAACGAAAAGAATAAAATACTTAGGAATATATCTACCTAAAGAAACTAAAGACCTATATATAGAAAACTATAAAACACTGATGAAAGAAATCAAAGAGGACACTAATAGATGGAGAAATATACCATGTTCATGGATTGGAAGAATCAATATAGTGAAAATGAGTATACTACCCAAAGCAATTTACAAATTCAATGCAATCCCTATCAAGCTACCAGCCACATTTTTCACAGAACTAGAACAAATAATTTCAAGCTTTGTATGGAAATACAAAAAACCTCGAATAGCCAAAGCAATCTTGAGAAAGAAGAATGGAACTGGAGGAATCAACTTGCCTGACTTCAGGCTCTACTACAAAGCCACAGTCATCAAGACAGTATGGTACTGGCACAAAGACAGACATATAGATCAATGAGATTTTATTTAAAAGGCACTGTTAATTAATGTATTTAGGGAATCAAAATGTTTCAAAACAGAGGGTTCATGAAAGAAGAGTAAAGATATCTTTGGCAAAGTTTGAAAAATGTTGCTACTGAATCATTGAGGTTGGATTCTAGATTTAAGGATTTGTGTACACTTGGATGTGGAGATCAAGGGACAGTAGATGAATGAAATCAATCCCATCTTCTTATTCTAATCATAGATAGTTATACTCTCCTCCAAATAGACATGCCATTCATTTAGGGAATAAAAAAGGTATTCAACAGATAACCTCCATAACCCACCCCTGAAAATTAGGGCTGGGTATATCAATTTAGTGCAATATTGCTATTGTTTAGTCACTAAGCTGTTACTGACTCTTTTGCAACCCCATGGACTGTGGACCACCAGGCTCCCCTGTCCATGAGATTTCCAGGCCAGAATACTGGAGTGGGTTGCCATTTCCTGTATTGGGAGAGTGTAAAACAAAAAGGAATCCTTGATGAACACAAATATTGAAGGGCTAAATGGACATGATAGCTATAAATACAATGTATGATCCTTGATAGATCCTAAATTGAGCAGGGTGGGGAGCTACAGAAGACATTATTAGGCAATAGGGCAAATCAAAATACAGACTATGTGTTATATAATAAAATTGTTGTTGTTTAATCGCCAAGTCATGTCCAACTCTTTTGTGACCCCATGATCTATAGCCTGCCAGGCTCCTTTGTCCATTTGAGTTTCCTAGGCAAGAATACTGGAGTGGGTTGCCATTTCCTTCTCCAGGGGATTCTTCCCAACCCAGGGATCAAACTCGCATCTCCTGCACCGGCAGGCAGATTCTTTACTACTGAGTACCCAGGGAGCCCATATAATAAAATTACACAGTGTTAAATTTCCCAAGAGAAATTGTTCTCAGGAGATACAAGTATGTGTATGGAGGCAGGGTGATGAAAGAGTTAAATGAGGAAAATGTGAATTATTAATAATTGGTGAATCTAAATGAAAGGTATGTGAATAGTGATTACTGGATACTTTCCTGCGACTTTTCTGCAAGTTTACAGTGTTCAAAATCAAAAGGGAACAAAAAGGTAGATCTAGAAAAAAAATAAACTGGTAAAAGAGAAAAGTTGGCATGGAACTTAAGAAAGAGAAGCACTGAATTAGAGTATTGGTATGAAGTTAGCCACCATTCACTTCAACTATTGGAAGAACATTTGTCTCTGAAAGAAAGAAGAGAGGAATAGTTTAAAGGGAAGACACCATTTGTAAGGAGACTATCTGAAGACTGATATGTTATAAGTTAGTAAAGGAAGGAGGCTTTGAAAGGAGATCAGTTATATTATTTTAGCTACTAAGCCCAAGAGTTAATGCTTAAAAACAAATATCTGTTTTGAAGGAGGACTGTACAAAAACCGTCTCTAAGAACTATTTTAACCAAAATGCATTTGTTAAAGGCAAAAATCTCTTGAAATTTTTCCATGATGACTTTTTATTTCAATTATTTGAGGCCATCGCAGAGTTCATTAGTTAGTATTTCCTACAAATCTTTTGAAAGAAGCCATTCTTTTAGAGAAGATTTTTTCACCTTCTGAATGGTGATAATATATATCACCATTATAATATATAAACACTATAATTAGCATCTTTTGAGTACTTATTATCTTCTATGTACCAGGCAAAGAGCTTTGGCTGCATAGCCAGGTTTGACTCTTACAGAAATTCTATTTGGAGACATAAATTTTATTGATATCTTGAAAATTTTGCCAATTTTACAAGGGAACTAAACATGTGAGATGTAATTACATGTCTAAGGTCATTTAATTGAAGGCCGTGGAATCAGAACTCAAAGCTCTCTGATTCTAAAGTTGTGTTCTAAAACATAGGATATTTATTTTGTTTGAGAAAAATTAATATCCTAAATAGTATTAATTTCATAATTTCAATGACATTGATATTTATATAAATCAGATTGATTATATTCTTTGTAGCTGAAGATGGAGACACTATATACAGTCAGCAAAAACAAAACCTAGATCTGACTGTGGCTCAGATTATGAACTCCTGTAGAGAAATACATTAGACTGTTCAGGTATGATCAAAATCAAATACCTCATGATTATACAGTGGAGCTGACAAGTAGATTCAAGGGATTGGGTCTCATAGACAGAGTGCTTGAAAAACTATTGATGGAGGTGTGTAACACTGTACAGGAGGTGGTGACCAAAACCATTCCCAAGAAAAAGAAATGCAAGAAGGCAAAGTGGTTGTCTGAGGAGGTTTTACAATAGCTGAGAAAAGAGAAGTGAAAAGCAAAGGAGAAAGGGAAAGATATACCTAACTGAATGCAGAGTTCCAGAAAATAGCTAGGAGAGATAACAAAGCCTTCCTAAATGGACAATGACATAGAGGAAATAGAGGAAAACAATACAATGAGAAAGACTAGAGATACCTTCAAGAAAATTACAGATACCAAGGGAATATTTCATGCAAAGATGAGCACAATAAAGGACAAAAACAGCAAGGACCTAACAGAAGTAAAAGAGATTAAGAAGAAGTGGCAAGAATATACAGAACTGAGCAAAAAGGTCTTAATGACCAGGATAACCATGATGGTGTGATCACTCCCTAGAGCCAGACATCCGTGGAATGTAAAGTCAAGTAGGCTTTAGGAAGCTTTACTATGAACAAAGCCAGTGGAGATGATGGAATTCCAGCTGAGCTATTTCAAAACCTAAAAGATGATGCTATGAAAGTGCTGCATTCAATATGCCAGCAAATTTACAAAATTCATCAGGGGCCACAGGACTGGAAAAGGTCAGTTTTCATTCCAATCCCAAAGATAGGCAATGCCAAAGAACATTTATACTACCTTAAAACTGCACTCATTTCACATGTTAGCAAGGTAATGCTCAAAATCCTTCAAGTTAGACTTTAAGAGTACATGAACTGATAATGTCCAGATGTTCAAGCTGGATTTAGAAGAGGCAGAGAAACAAGAGATCAAATTGCCAGCATCTGCCAGATGATAGAAAAAGCAAGGTAATTCCAAAAAAAGTCTACTTCTGCTTCATTAACTCCACTAAAGCCTTTGGTTGTGTGAATCACAACAAACTGGGAAATTCTTCAAGAGTTGGAAATACCAGACCACCTTACCTGTCTCCAGAGAAACCTGTATTCAAGACATGAAGCAACAGTTAGAACAGGACATGGAACAACATACTGGTGCAAGATTGGGAAAGGAGTACATCAAGGCTGTATATCGTCACCCTGCTTGTTTAACTTCTATGTAGAGTACCTCACGCAAAATGCCCGGCTTGTTTAAGCACAAGCTGGAATCAAGATAGCCAGGAGAAATATCAACAATCTCATATATGCAGAAGATACCCCCCTAATGGCAGAAAGTGAAGAACAAAAAAGCCTTCTGAGGGTGAAAGAGGAGAGAAAAACTGGCTTAAAACTCAACATTCAAAAAACTAAGATCACTGCATCTGGTTCCATCACTTCACGCCATATAGATGGGAAAAAGTGGAAATGTGACAGATTTTATTTTCTTGGGCTCCAAAATCACTTCAGATGGTGATTGCAGCCATGAAATTAAGACATTTGCTCCATGGAAGAAATGCAATAACAAACCTAGACAGTGTATTAAAAAGCAGAGATCACTTTGCCAACAAAGGCCAGTAGAGTCAAAGCTATGATTTTTTCAGGAGTCACGCATGGATGTGAGAGCTGTACCATAAAAAAGGCTGAGTGCCAAAGTATTGATGCTTTCAACATGTGGTTCTGGAGAACTCTTGAGAGTCACTTGGAAAGCAAGGAGATCAAACCAGTCAATCTTAATGGAAACCAACCTTGTATATTCATTGGAAAGACTGATGCTGAAGCTCCAATACTTTGGCCACCTGATGCGTAGAGCTGACCCACTGGAAAAGACCCTGATGCTAGGGAAGATTGAGGGCAAGAGGATAAGGGGGCAACAGAGGATGAGATGATTGGATGGCATCACCAATTCAATACACAAGAGTTTTAGCAACCTCTGGGAGATAGTGAAGGACCAGGAAGACTGGTGTGCTGCAGTTCATGGGGTCACAAGGAGTCAGACACGACTTAGTGACTGAACAACAACAAATAGACCTTAAATCTCAGTGTAATAGGTTTATAAGTTGCCCTCCCCCCTTTTTTCCTAACTTGAAACATTTTGCAAAATAGATTTTCTATTCATTCATACCCATTTATTTGGGAAATTGGTTTGCCTCTGTATAACTGATTGCAACTGATAAGACATGTTGGTGCCACGTCTTGAGGGAGGAGGGAATGAGCGAAATCTACAGATCCTGGCAAATGCCACATCTTGGAATGGTGTAGAAAACTTCCCTATTTCTCCTTCCTTCTCCTACTCTAGAAAACAAAGAGCCACCAAGTCCAAAGTCTAACTGGCCTCCTCCTCACTCCCACTCTTGTTTATCAAGGATTCTTTCAAAGAAACACATCTTTAAAAATGAAGCCCTTGTTGTGAAAGCATCATGCTGCTGCTGCTGCTAAGTCGCTTCAGTCGTGTCTGACTTTGTGCGACCCCACAGACGGCAGCCCACCAGGCTCCTCCGTCCGTGGGATTCTCTAGGCAAGAATACTGGAGTGGGTTGCCATTTCCTTCTCCAATGCATGAAAGTGAAAAGTCAAAGTGAAGTCACTCAGCCGTGTCTGACTCTTCGCAACCCCATGGACTGCAGCCTACGAGGCTCCTCTGTCCATGGGATTTTCCAGGCAAGAGTACTGGAAGTGGGGTGCCATTGCCTTCTCCAGTGGAAGCATCATACCATGTCTTAAAAACAAAAACACCACTTGAGAATTCATTCTTCCTCCTGAACATGAGTATTCCCAAGAATTCACATAAAAAGAGGCCTAGACTAAAACCTTGGCACAATTCTTGCCCAAACCAAATAAAACCAGGAGATGATGCCCAAGGCCAGCAGTTCTGGTAAGGAATGATGAGTTACTTCCTGAGGCTATGAGACCTCAGAGTTCTGTTCTTTTAGAAGAGACCTAACTCTGATTATAGAACAGCCTAATTGAAACATGAATAATCTTTATGTGATCATAGGTAAATATTTTTCAATGGGAAACAGATTTTAATGGAGTGATACTTTCCATAAATTCAGCAGAAATACATCAAGAGGCAACAAATAATTACCAGTGAAAAATCAGGGTCAAACATTGTCTGCTGGTTGAACAAACACACATGTTTCAATTTCTTGTATGAAAATAGGCTTTTTCAATTTCTTGTATGAAGGCTTTTGCAATTTCTTGTATGAAAATACTCATATAAGAGTAGTTTCAGTTTCTTATATAAACTTCTATACCTGCTCAATTAGGCCTTATTTCAGGCTTTCAGAAATAGTCAGTGATAGGCATTGAGTGGTAGGGAATCTGCCTGCAATGCAGCAGACACTAATCCCTGATCTGGGAAGATCCCCTGGAGAAGGAAATGTCAACCCATTACAGAATTCTTACCTAGAAAATCCCATCGACCGAAGAATCTGATGGGTTACAGTCCACGGGGTCACAAGGTGTCAGACATGACTTAGCAACTAAACAACGGCAAAGCATTGAGTGAAATGATAAATCAGCCATAGCTGATGGATGGACCAGAGGAAATGGAACATCGAAGAATTGGTGGGGTGGGGCAGGGTGGGAGAGCAATGATTTAGAAGCCCTACCCTAGAGAGACTCAGGAGACTACAGTTGTATTGATTTGAAAATGCATAACTGATCCAAAAGTGAATATTTGGTTTAATTAGGTTTCTCATAGTTCAAATAAAACTTACTAAATGTTTGCACAAATACACTTTAAAAAAAAACTAAGTGAGGCAATCATCTTGGAAAACAGCCTTGAGGGTCCTCAAAAGATTAAACAGAGTCACTATATTATTCAACAATTTTAATACATTTAATTGTATACCTAAGAGAAATGAAAATATAGGCCCACACAAAAAATTGGTACACAGACATTTGTAGCAGCACTTTTCTTAATAGTCAAAATGTGGAAACAACCCAAATATGCATCTGGTGAACAGATAAAATATGGTATATATTATACAGTGAAATTAAAAGGAACCAATTATTGATACACGCTATAACATGGATGAACCTTGAAACCATTATGCCAAGTGAAAGAAACTTGTCACAAAACACCACATATTTCATGACTCCATTTACATGAAATGTCCAGAAGAGGCAAATCTCTAGAGAAATACTAGTGGTTGTCTAGAACTAGAGAGATAGGGCTGGAGGGTGACAGCTAATGGGAATGGGTTTTTGGGGGGATAATAAAAATGTTCTAAAATTAATTGTGATGAAGGTTGTACCAACTCAGAATTACATGAGTGAGTTGTGTAATAGGTAAATTATCTCTTAATAAAACTGTTACCAGGGGAAAAAAAAAATCCACCTAATTTAGCTAACAGAGGCAAAATAAAATAAAAACAAGAATCATTTCCCTTTTGTCTTCTTTCCTGTTATACTGGTGGCTCTTTGTGAAGATGCAAGCTTCAGATCCATCTTTTTAAACCAAGTTGATCTCACTGCAGTGGATCTTGGAAAAATAAAAGTTTAGATGTGTAGCATACAGCATCTATGATTGGGGAACAGCAAGAAATAAAACAGAAAATATAGGACTTGCAACAAGGTAACCTGCAGTCAAGACTTGCCCTTGCCATTAACTATCTGGTTAACCTTGAAAAGGTAAACTAAACTGTTAGCCTCAGTTTTACTGATTTGTAAAATTTAATTGCACAGTAATGAGAAGGACCTTACATAACTGTAGATCAAAAAATAGTTCCCTTCATTCACTAATCACTATGTTGGGGTTATAACTAGGGACTTGCAGACCCTCGGGGAGGCTGATAGAAGTTAGCTCTGGATTAGCTTTGAGAGCAGATGGGAAAGCACTTGATCCTGATGAAAAATTTAAGGAATGAACCTCTCAGGAAAGGTAGTACCTTGGCTGATTCTTGAACATGGAGGATTTAGGCAAGCAAGAGGGTGCAGTGGTGGAGCTGAGGTTTGAAGAAGGAGAAGCTAGACAAACGCTCAGAAGTGCATATAAGCAGTGTGTTCAAGGAACTGCCTGTAGTCAGACATGATGAACAATGTTTCTCAAACAATGATGCCCAGACCTTTAACATCAACATCACACAGAAACTTGCTATGGATGCAAATCTCAGTTCACACCACAGACCTGTTGAATCAAAAGATGATTCTTGGGATGGAGCCCAGCAATCTGTGTTCTAATAAGGTGGTTGTGATGCCTGGTTAGACTTGAGAGCCACTGGACTAGAGCCTTGGGTTCTAGTAGCAAGAGATGTGTTTGCCTACCCTTGCTGCATATTTGCACAGTTTACAAAGGCAGTTTTATAGGTCAATTTATAAGCTGTATAAGTTACTTTAGGCTATGCATTAGGAAATACAGAAAAGGCTAAAGAAAAATGTAATCTCATTATCTAGACATACATATTGTTAGTATTTGGTGAATTACATAAATAGTTTTTGTAACATTGGGTCATAATGTACTTTTTTGTATTTCATTTTTGTTAATTTAATATTTTATGAGTATTTCTCCATGGATTTTGAATTCTATCAGTCCTAAAAACTCATGGAAAATATTTTTAATGACTGCAAAGTATTTCATCGTGTGATTAGACCATAATTTAATTTACTACTTATTATTGTTGGAGATTTAGATTGTTTCAATAACTTTTATAAATAATACAATGATGAAAAACATTTTCCACAAGTATTTTTCTGCACTTTTACTTCCTATGGTAGATTTTTAGAGGTAGAGTTCTATGCTGAGTACCTACTTTTGTATCTCTCCCTTTTCTGGTAACAGGCCCACCTTCTCTGGCTACCAGATTGTCAAGCGTCCTTGATTAGGCCAATTATGATGCCCCATACCTCTAACCACACAGGCCATCCAGATATGTGACAGGCTGGACCAATCAGCTTAATGAGTATCTTGCAGAGATGCCATTCCCCTCCCCCCTCTCAAGAGTAGAAAGAAACCAAGTCAGCTACAGAAAGCAATGACATTAATTTGTAGAGAGCAGAGATGAGAGTCTGAGAACATCCAAATTCTCAATGTTTTCTAATTTACTTACTCTTCCAAAACAAAAATCACTTAAAAAGTCTAGTTCAAGCTAGATATATTAGTCCTGAGTGATACATAAGGCCTTGAAGGGTATGAGTACAATTGCATTAAAGCTCTTCCTAATTCTGAGAACACTGACCAACTTTATAGTATCTAGCCTTCCTATTTGGAAGCATTTGATGTTTCTCCAGTTATTAGGATTTTCTTTTATAATTTGCAGTAAAATTTTGTAATTTTCTTCATTTAGAAGCAATAATTCCTTATAAAGTATATTCTTAAACATGTTATTTTGGGTTGCTTTTGAGCTTCTCTCCTGTATAGATTTCTAGAGTTGCTGTAACTAATGACCACAAACTTAAAACAATACAAATTTATCATCTTACTGTTTTGGAGGTCAGAGTCCAAAAGACATCTCAATGGGCTGAAATCGGGTGTCAGTGGGATTGTGTTCCTCCAGAGGCCTCTTGTCTTTCCAGCTCCCTCAATTTGAGCTATTTGTTGGTTACTGGCCCCTTCCATAGCCAAAGCCAGGAATGGCCATCGAGTCCTTCTCAGGGCGTCTTCTCTCTGCTTCTGAGTCTTCTGCTGCCTTTTCCCCTATTTAGAGGTTCATGTGTTTAATTGGGCCCACCTGGAAATCTCCATACTTTAAGGTCAGCTGATTAGCAGCCTTATTCTATCTGCAACCTAATTCTCCCTTGCCAGGTAACTTGGCATATTCATAGGTTCTGAAGACTGGAATGCAGATCTCTTTGGAGGATTATTATTGTACCTACTGTACCCTTCATATACATATCAATTAGCTACTGTTTTTATATACATATGTATGTTTGTATGCATGTGTATTATATATATTATATATGTAATTTTTCTGCTCTCACAGCAAAACTCCCCAAGCAATTGTATGTCTGTATTTTCTCTTGAATGTATTGCAATTATGGTTTCAGTTTCTCTATTCTTTCGAAATTTATTCAAGGTTATCAACTACTTATACTCTGCCAGACCCAGGGGTTTATTCATTGTTCTCATCAGGGGATGCTTACTGACATTCATAAAGTCTCCATGTCTTGGCACAATGAAAGCTTGTCTTTTTGCTCCTAACACAGTGAAATGAAGGTTTTAATATGGGACAACTGGGATCCACATTGTCATTATATGACTCAAACCCTTGCCAAATAATAATTGCATCCTTCCCCAGAGCCCCAGAGTCCTCCCGAGTCCTCTGTATACAGCTGGCAGATGAGGGAAGAGGTGAGAAAAGGGTGCATAGTTTGCTTTTTCCAAAGGAGCTAGTGCAAGAACAGTGTACATGATGGTCATGATGTGCACAAAACGTCCACACCCTGTTTGGCATGATTAAGTCTCCATGCACCATCTCACTGCCAGACATGGTGGAAACTGCATCTAGCTGTGTGATCAGGAGGATAGAAAGACAGATGGGGACTAGGGAACACATGGTATTGTGTCTGATGCTCACCTGTCCTGTGCATTTGGTGCGATTGGTAACAGCCTTCCTGGGCCTTCACTGGGCTTCCTGATAGCTAGTTGGTAAAGTATCTGCCTGCAGTTGAGGAGACCCTGGTTTGATTCCTGGGTCCGGAAGATACTCTGGAGAAGGGATAGGCTACCCACTCCAGTATTCTTGGGCTTCCCTTGTGGCTCAGCTGGTGAAGAATCTGCCTGCAACGTGGGAGACCTGGCTTTGATCCTGGGCTGGGAAGATCCCCTGGAGAGTGGAATGGCTACCCACTCCAGTGGCCTTCATTATTTCCCTGAGACCAACTCAGATAGTGTCTGGAAACTTCAGCCAATTTCAAAACCAATATAATTTGCACCAAATACAGAGCATGTGAGATGATTTAATTCTGTACTTATTCTTCTCTCCCCAAACTTTTCCTTCTCCTATTTTCCATTTATCTTTAGTAGTGTTCTGGTCTTCCTTACTACTGACTATTTTTTCACTCTTCCCCAGCTGTGGCAATAGTCTGTCATTTCCTACACAACCTTTGGAATCCATGTTCCATTGTGAACATGGGTAACCCCCACCTTCACACTTTTTATTCCCTCAAATAATTTCCTCTCTTTTTGATAAAAGAACTTAAATGTGGACATTTCTCTGTGAACCTCTCAAGTGGACAATAAACATTTCCTTAGTTCACATAAAAATGCTGGAAGAGGAAGTTGGCATTTTTAACAAGAATTCTGCTGGTTTTTTCAAGCTCAATCCTTGGTACTTTTTTTCTAAGATTTGGCCATATAGAATTTAATACTTACCACTACCATTAATAACACTGAAAGACAAATAGTATTTGTTTATATACTTGCCAACAAGTAGAATAAAGATTTACATATATTCATTTAATCTGCAAAGAACAATTTCTTCTCCCCTTAATTTTGAAGAAAAAGCTCTCTTCCTTTAACATGCCGAATTTCATTCTGTTCAGCCTCACAATTATTATCTGAAGGTCTTTGCTAATTATTATTTTTTAGAATTTTGTTTACTATTTGACCTGTCACAATCCCTTTTCATAATGACAATGACTACCATGTCTCGCATGCCAATTATGGGCCAAATTTTAAATGCCTTATGAGAACTGTCATATGTAATATTCCAAGACATTGGTACTTTTTACCTGCATTTTACAGAGTAGAAAAGAGGCACAGAAATATTTAAGAAGTTGTCTTAGGGCATGTAGTTTCACAAGTGAAAGGGAAACATCCATAACAGAGACCCAGCCGACAGGTGAACTCCAGCCCCTGTGGTTGTTACAGTTTGCCAGTTGATGGTGCCTTTCTCATTTGGTTCTCCACTTCTCCCTTATGCTGACTGCTCTGCCTAGATGATTGTTCCTCTTCTTTACAGCATGCATCCTGTCCCTAGCTAATTTTTGTGCTGGATCTCTTTTATCTACTTTTTAAAACGCTAATACATTAAAAATAGAAACAAGGTGGGGATTTTTATATGTATTATTTTTTTTTTAATTTTTTATTTTTACTTTATTTTACTTTACAATACTGTATTGGTTTTGCCATACATTGACATGAATCTGCCACGGGTGTACATGAGTTCCCAATCCTGAACCCCCCTCCCACCTCCCACCCCATATCATCTCTCTGGATCATCCCCGTGCACCAGCCCCAAGCATCCTGTATCCTGCATCAAACATAGTCTGGCGATTCGTTTCTTACATGATAGTATACATGTTTCAGTGCCATTCTCCCAAATCATCCCACCCTCTCCCTCTCCTTCAGAGTCCAAAATTCCGTTCTATACATCTGTGTCTCTTTTGCTGTCTTGCATTCAGGGTTATCACTACCATCTTTCTAAATTCCATATATATGTGTTAGTATACTGTATTGGTGTTTTTCTTTCTGGCTTACTTCACTCTGTATAATCAGCTCCAGTTTCATCCACCTCATTAGAACTGATTCAAATGTATTCTTTTTAATGGCTGAGTAATACTCCACTGTGTATATATACCACAGCTTTCTTATCCATTCATCTGCTGATAGACATCTAGGTTGCTTCCATGTCCTGGCTATTATAAACAGGGCTGCAATGAACATTGGGGTACACGTGTCTCTTTCAATTCTGGTTTCCTCGGTGTGTATGCCCAGCAGTGGGATTGCTGGGTCATAAGGCTTGGACTGGTTGGATCTCCTTGCAGTCCAAGGGACTCTCAAGAGTCTATTTGCAATTTTTAAGGAATCTCCACACTGTTCTCCATAGTGGCTGTACTAGTTTAAAAATAATCATGTCCACATATTTTCTTTTTTAGTTCTGCATTTATGGAATTTTGATGGTAAAATTAGAATCAAGTTTATGTGCAATCTAGAGAAATGGTATTCAGTTCAGTTCAGTCGCTCAGTTGTGTCCGACTCTTTGTGATCCCATGAATTGCAGCACGCCAGGCCTCCCTGTCCATCACCAAATCCTGGAGTTCACTCAGACTCACGTCCATCAAGTCAGTGATGCCATCCAGCCATCTCATCCTCTGTCGTTCCCTTCTCCTCCTGCCCCCAATCCCTCCCAGCATCAGAGACTTTTCCAATGAGTCAACTCTTCACATGAGGTGGCCAAAGTACTGGAGTTTCAGCTTTAGCATCATTCCTTCCAAAGAAATCCCAGGACTTATCTCCTTCAGAATGGACTGGTTGGATCTCCTTGCAGTCCAAGGGACTCTCAAGAGTCTTCTCCAACACCACAGTTCAAAAGCATCAATTCTTCAGCACTCAGCTTTCTTCACAAAATGGTGTAGATGGTCTTATTTGCAAAGCAGAAATAAAGACACAGATATAGAGAACAAACGTATGGATACCAGAGGGGAAAGGGAAGGTGGGATGAACTGGGAAATTGGGACTGACATTTATACACTATCGATATTATATATAAAGTAGATAACTAATGAGAATGTACTTATAGCACAGGTAACTCTACTTAATGCTCTGTGGTGACCTGAATGGGAAGAAAGTCCAAAAGGGAGAGGATATAAGTATACATATGGCTGATTCATTTTGCTGTTTGGTAGAAACTAATACATTGTAAAGCAACTGTACTCCAATAAAAATTAATTAGGAAAAGAATTAGGGTTTGATTTTCATGAGGTCATCAATTAGCTACATTTAAAACATCACATTTTTATGCTAAAATTTTTCTACATAAGATAAATTCAGGCATGTGAGAATGAGATACAATCTCATACCAGTCCAGTTCTACAGATGTTTACAACAGGAACAAACGAGGGTAATTTTTGAAAAAGATTTTAAACTCAGAGTTCAACATTAATAATGGTGTGATAAATAAAAACATGATAAAAACCAACACACAAATGTCCATATCTGGGCAAGGTTACTAATCCATGAACTTTTAGCATGGGTTCAAGGAGGCAATGATCACAAAAATTGTTTCATCATCTTTTGACTAAACAAACTGTTAATAGTCACCTCTGTAGTCATGAGATTGTACACAAGTCATGGTGAAATGAGTAGAATAAAATAGGCTTTGAGGTAACCTGATCCAGAAAATTTCCTGGCTTTTCTCTAAATCCACGTTCAATAAATTCTGATAATTTTAATTTAGCCAATTCATGTGCCAAGATGAAAACCAATAAAGATATCTCTTCCAGTATCATTTTGGAGAAAAAGTCTTCATGTTTATTGATAGTAGAAGAAAATTCAAAAGATTGAGGTTATGTTGAAATTTTCATTAATGAAATATTCTAAAAATGTTTGTTAGGCTTTAGTTATAAGGAAAGTAGATTACATTCTTATTTGAATACCAGTGTTGACCTTAACCCAATGACACTTGTCAACTTTGAAAGTGAAGAGTGTAAAACTGCCTGGATTTCCATGGTGATTTAACTTTGCTGACCCTTTTCATCAGTTTTTATTTTTGAGGATTTGTGGTTCAAAGAAAAGTCTACAGTTTAGCCCGTTACAAAGTAGCATATGCTCAAATCTGTGTGAACTGCACCAAACATTAACCTAGCTTTACTGGGTCTCTTGTTTCCTAAAGAATCTGCAGCTACTTAGCAAATGTTTCCTAAGGTCTGATTTGATTCTTCTCCTAGTTTCCCTGATGTATCATCTACATATCTATAAACTACTTAAATCTTTTCAACAAAAGCTGTAAGAATACATACAAAATCAAGGGTAGAGACAATTACGCAAATAAACATAAACTCACCTTTAGTCCTGCTCCTGTTAATAAATCACAAGTTTGCTCTCCTTTTTTCAGAATATTTTAAAAATCAAAACATTGTGTTGGTCACCAGACTGTGTTACTGTAACAATATCATCCAAAGCATATAAATGATTCTATGATTTTTATTATACTCTTCCTACCTCTAGATGTTTTCTGTCGGCATAAGTTTGTATTAGGTCACATAATATTTGATTTTTTTAATGTACATTTTAAAATCTAACTTTCATTTACAAAAGTTGAAGAAGTACCATGAGATCTTAAGTTTTATTCCTTGTAACATCTAAGTCTGTCCTGCTGACCAGAAAAGCAGCAGTGTAACGGAGATATTTTCTAGCATCAGTCATGAAGGTTTGGAATTAGAAGGGAGGTGGGTCATCTGTGCAACATTCTTCCCTTGGGTCTGATGCTGGTTAATTTAAGGCTTAGAGCTAATGGGTCTTATCACCTCCTATGACACAGAATTGGCCAGAGGCCCAGACCAAGAACGTTTAATTGGATGAATGATTATTGATTCTGAAGACAATATAAATCAAAGGATTTAAAGAATGGGGCTGTTAATGTTCATCACGACTGGCATCTTTGGTAAATTTAATAATTCCCCTCCTACCAGCACTGGCAGACCATGTTAATCTTGGAGAGGGTTTCAGTGTGAGAAAAGGTTCAGACTAATATGATCACCAAGCTGTGCAACTCGGACTCCAGACAAGGTTGATGTAACATTATCTGGGAGCCACCAGATGTCGTACATACATTGTTCTTATTTGATTCCTCCAACTATATGTAGTAAGCACCAGAAAGAAAAAGTTTCTGCGGTTGTTAAAAGGTTAAGAGGATTCTATCCAGAGCAGTGTTGAGTGCACTGATAAAATTTGCTTCCTCTAGCTCTGTACGTACAGTTTATTTAAAAACACTTCTGCCTCATTCACGGGAAGCATTTTAAGTTAACATGAAACAGAATAATCATTTTTATGGTGATTCAATTTTCCTGAACACATTTAAAATAGCTTTTCTTTTAAGCTAAGGAAAGGGTTAGTCACTCAGTTGTGTCCCACTCTTTGCAATCCCATGGACTGGAGCCTGCCAGGCTCCTCTGTCCATGGGATTCTCCAGGCAAGAGTACTGGAGTGGTTTGCCAGTTCCTTCTTCAGGGGATCTTCTCAAGCCAGGTATTAAACCCAGGTCTCCTGCAAGACAGGCCTCAGATTCCTTACTGTCTGAGCCACCAGGGAAGCCCTGAAGCTAACTCCTTACTTATTTTTCATTCATTCAACGTACAACTCCTCATTGAGTGTTTCCTATATGATCATTGAGTGTTTCCTATATAATTATTGCCAGGCTTCCCTGGTAGCTCAGGTGGTAAAGAATCTGCCTGTCATGCAGGAGACCTGGGCTCGAGCCCTGGGTTGGGAAAATCCCCTGGAGTAGGGCATGGCAATCCACTTGAGTATTCTTGCCTGGAGAATCCCCATGGACAGAGGTGTCTGGCAGGCTACAGTCCATGGGATTGCAAAGAGTTGGACATAACTGAGCAACTAAGTACAGCACATACCTCAGTGTCAATATATAATCATCACTAGCTCGGTGCTGGGAAAAGGCAATGGCACCCCACTCCAGGACTCTTGCCTGGAAAATGCCATGGACCGAAGAGCCTGGTGGGCTGCAGTCCATGGGGTCACTAAGAGTCAGACACGACTGAGCGACTTCACTTTGACTTTTCACTTTCATGCATTGGAGAAGGAAATGGCAACCCACTCCAGTGTTCTTGCCTGGAGAATCCCAGGGACAGGGGAGCCTGGTGGGCTGCCGTCTATGGGGTCGCACAGAGTCAGACAAAACTGAAGCGACTTAGCAGTAGCAGCAGTAGCTCGGTGCTGGGGATACAGAACAAAGTAAGACTTCCTTTGTTCTCAAGGATCAGACAGTCCATCAGGAGGCAAATGAATGTAACACAGCTACTGTGGGGTCTCAGATTCGGCTCTCTAAAAGCAGGTGCTGATATGGGAGTTTGGGGTGCAAGATGTTTATTATTTGTGATGAACACCTGTGCAAGAATGGGGGTGGAAACAGGCTTGGGCAGGGGAAAAGTCAAACTGATGCCCATCTGCCAAAGTGTTGACCAACATGGCAGAACATTTTGGAGCAAATATTAATTGTCCATAACAGCTGTTCCATGCCAGGCTGGGTCTTTAAATCTCTTACTCTGCTCAGTGGCTGGATATAGGGGTACTCTAGGAAGGGCATGACCTTGGAGAAGGTCTTCTCTATCCGCTGAAGACTTTCTGATAGCCACCATCCCTGTAAGCTGGGAAGGAAGTTCTTTCTTCAGGGAAATATAAGTGCAACATCCCTGTGTTGACCACACATGGGATGCTCTGGGACCTTGGAGGAAGGTTAGCTGAGTGTTAGGGGCTAGTTCATAGAGGTTTAAAATGAGGCCATGATGAATCTTAAAAGCAATAATGATAATAACAGCTAAGATTTATTGAGCAATTACTATATGTCAGGTATAATAGTAAATCTTATACATGGATTGTCTCATTTAAAATTTATCCCACGCCTGGGAGATGGATAGGTAACTATCAAAAAGTATAGCAGATGAATGATTAAGTAATGTTCCCAAGTTGGATTCACAGTTGAATTCAATTCCTCAATCAATTCAATATGATTCAATACAATTCAATTCAATTCAAGGCTGTATGACTTTAAGACCCATTGAGTATAAGCATATACACCAAGGAGTGTGGGCTGGGCTGTTACGTTGGGAAAACAGTGCATAAAGACATGAATGACCTATCAAAGCTCCAAATGTAGAATGTGATTCGAATAAGTATTTGTTGAACAAGGTAGGAAAGGAAAGAGGCTGGAAGAGAGGGATGAAGGAAGGAAAGGAAAAAGTAGACAAGTGTATTTAAAGAACGGTTAAATGGATATGATTAGATATTATTAGATAACTGAATCATAATGGGTATGATTAGATAACTGAATTCCAAGTGCTGTCAAGAATCTCCCAAATTTTCCTAAAAAGAATTAAATGAGTATTAGGCATGTTGTTCTTTGCGTTCTCTGTATGGGAAGACACTTCTTCTGAGATTACTTCCTCTAATTTGCCATTTTTAAAGCTATACATGTGATTTCTCCAGAGCATACCAGAGATACTCTGTGTTGGGATTACTTACAGATGTCTTTACACCTTTCCTGTAACCTTAGGGACCTCATGATTCATGTCTTGGAAAGATGTTCAGACTGCCTACTGAATTTCACTTCTCAGAATCTGATGTTCATGCTGTTTTGATTTTCAGCTCTGTGTCTCTTTCCCAGCTCTCTCCCTTTCTATACTTTTTTTTAATTCAGCCCAACTCATCTACAATCCAGGGGTACTTGTGTCTCTTCCTCAGTTAGAAAGCTTCATGGAAATGTGTTCACATAAGATACAGTGTAACTCTCAGTAATACTGGAGAGTTGTATTCTTTTGGTCATCCAGTCTACCATAAGCATATAATGTTGTTAAAGATTATTAAAAAACTACCAGGTGATGCTACTTATGATAACTGATACTATTATGACACTTTGTCTTTTAGCCTTATATAAGGGTTTCAAGATCTTGTCAATCAGCTTTTTCTACTTTCTGGCTGTATTTTAAATTATGTGTCTCTATTTTAAAGCCAGTGTGTTATAGTTTCTGGAGTTGAAGACAACACCATGTACAAAAAGAGCCTCATATCCTATCATGGCAAAGAGTAATAGAAGAGGTGAGTGACAATGTACTTGTTTCTTACATGAGTTTGGAAGAGATGACATGTCAGAAAATCAGTTGCAATGGTGCTGGCAGTAAGCCTCTGGAGCTCAAACATCCAGCAGTGTTTTAAACTTCCACCAGAAGTTCATTTTTGAAAACATAAGAATCTTAATAAAATAAAGAAGCTGACACCTCTATGAAAAGCTAACACCCCAGGTCCAATCTAGGCCCTGCAGATGTTTGATTTTCTGTTGAGTACTGGTGAGCAGAATTGACCCCAGTGTGATGTCCAAGGCCAGAGCAAAAAGTTTTACCTGAAATGATGCAGAAAGTAGGACCAGAGCAGCGAGAACTGGACGAAGCATGGGCTTAGTATCAAATCCAAGGTTAAATAAGGGATAGTAAACAAGAAATAGAGGTGATCGAGTACATATCTGAACATGCTGCTGACCAGAACAGGGAAGCAGGATGAGAGGCTCAGACAACAAATTAATAAAGGTGCAGTTTGGGAACGCCTCTTAACAATTCAGGGAAGGGCTGGGTTAACTCCTTCCCTGATGGCTCAGATGGTAAAGAATCTGCCTGCAATGCAGCATCCCTGGGATGGGACGATCCCCTGAAGAAGGGAGTGGCTACCCACTCTAGTATTCTTGCCTGGAGAATTGCATGGACAGAGGAGTCTGGTGGACTACAGTATTGGGTCACAAAGAATCAGACATGACTGACACTTTCACTTTTCACGTTAGCTTAGCTCCATTTGAGTTTTGGGTGGTTGTCTTAACATGGGGAGCAGGAGAAAGAGGGAGGTGGATGATCTCAGAAGGCACATTCTACTTTATTTTCTGTTTTTATCTGATCTACTCACATATATAAATGTTTTTCAATGTACCTTCACTTGACTAGTAGACACAATTCTACATGGAGCCCCAACACAGAAAAGAAATAAACGCAGAGCTATAGTGGTTGAAAGGGGGTGGTAATTGGAACCAAGACTTCCTTTTCTCCTGAGGGTCCCCTGAGAGGAAACTTTTAGCAGTTTCTACAGGTTAAATAGTATTTAAGAGGGGAAGTAAGATTAAAGAATTATAGAATGTTTTTATAGATATTTTACATGTACTATTAATATAATGAGGTTTCGCAGATAGTGCTAGGGGTAAAGAACCCATCTGCCAATGCAGGTTAGACATAACAGACACAGGTTGGATCTCTGAGTCAGGAAAATCCCCTGGAGTAGGAAATGGCAACCTACTCCAGTATTCTTGCCTGGGAAATCCCAAGGACAGAATCCCATGGACAAGAGGAGCCTGGTGGACTATAGTCCATAGGGTCACACAGAGTCAGACACAACTGAAGCAACTTAGTACATTAATATAATGTATAGTCATTTTAATATTCAGTATTCCAAATGGAATTTAATCCATTAAACTTAATTGTATCACTTATAGCACAATATATAGGTTGAAGGTAACTCTAAATCCAGACTTCCTGGGATTTTGTTCCAGTTTCACCACATGCCTGATATGAATTCCTTATTCTTACTGTGCCTCAGTTTTCTCATTGAAAAATTGTATCTACTTCATAGGTTCTATAATGAGGATTAAATGAGTTAATACATATAAAACACTTAGAATACTCTCTGGCATATAATATATATTATATATTTTCTACTATTTTTATCATTATTATTATTTTCTGTACCTTGCATTGGCAAGCAGATTGCAAACTTCCTGAAGTCAGAGGCACTTTTATGTCTGAGTGACTAATATTTTGTATATAATAGATATTGAAGAAAGTAATTAATTAATTAACCACCTATTAACTGGGCACCTGCTGTGATACAAAGGCATTCTTAGGGTGAGGGCATAAATATGAGTACAGCTTCTGAGAAACTTACACTCTAATGACCCTAAGTAAAATACAGTTAATTAATTTAATGTAATTTAATTTGATGTAAATTAATGAATAAAAAAGGGCTTCCACAGTGGCTCAGTCAGTAAAGAGTCTGCCTGTAATGCAGGAGACCCGGGTTTGATTTCTGGGTTGGAAAGATCATCTGGAGAAGGAGATGGCAACCCACTCTAGTATTCTTGCCTGGAGAATCCCATGGACAGAGGAGCCTGGTGGGCTACAGTCCATGGGGTGGCAAGAGTCGGACACGACTTAGCAGCTAAACCACAAAACATAATGTATAAAAAAGAGCTCTAGTAGAAGCATCCAAATAAATTTTTACAAATGCTTTGGGAAAACAGGTACTTTGTTTAAAATTTTCTCATTGGTAACAGTACCCTGAATTTTGAGTTGAATTTTGAAGAATCCATTAGAATTTGCTAGGTCTAAGTGTAAAATTTTGCCCAATAGCATGAATGAAAGTAAAGGCACAGGCGCAAAAAGCAGCATGGTACTGAGAAGTAGCAAGTTCTTTAGGTTCTGAAAGGGTGACAAAGTATTACTTGCACAGATATAAAGGTAAGTAGGACCTTGAACATAGAAATGCAACTAACTCCTGTAGGAATTGCGTAACTATGCAGGCTTCTCTGCATAAATCTTTGTGGATCCTGATGATTTCTATTCTGGATTGAACAGCTTTGTCAAGCTCCCTTTGGGCTTTTGGATCTTTATACATAGACCTTTTACTAAATGAAAAGTAAAAATGAAGACCTTTGCTTTTTGGTGGCTCCAACTAAGTGTCATTAAAGGTCACTACAAATAGTTGAGAGACTGCGTACTTTGATTATTCACTCTTCCAGGTTTAATTTTGAAATCCAGTGTTTCAGAAGAGAAATTAGATGTTTTTTTATAAATATATATATAGTAAAATGTCAGGAACATAATCGTGGGAAGTTTTCACTTGGACAGAAACCACAAGTTCATAGTCTACTGTAATTTTGTAGGAAGAAGAACAAGAGCTAAACTTGGCTGTTACACATTCTTTCTCTACATTTAGGAGAATGAGAACCATCAAAGTACATGGGGTGGCCTGTGAGATTTTGTTGATTTAGCTAAATTTCAGTCTATCCCTTTGTACTTTGTTTATCTTTAAAGCAAATTTGTATTTTTACTGTTTTTTGTTGTTGTTGTTAATTCTATCAGCCATGTATATGTCAAGCCAGAAGGTTCAGATTCTCGATAATGTCCCTCTAAATCACTCATGTTATTTTATTTTTTTTTAATTGGCTTTTTTTTAAATTTTAAAATCTTTAATTCTTACATGCGTTCCCAAACATGAACCCCCCCTCCCACCTCCCTCCCCATAACATCTCTCTGGGTCATCCCCATGCACCAGCCCCAAGCATGCTGTATGCTGCGCCAGAATTTTTACTGTTTTATTAGATATTTTATGCAGTTAGGTTTATTTTTAAACATTTACCTTAAAGCAAAAATTCAATAGATAATTCTGATGTAAGTGAATAATACCAACTAATAGATATAAAGTTCATGACAAATAATAAAAATTGCTGAATTCATATAGAAGTGGAAAGTCTCAGCAAATCTCCATCCTTTAATTTCTTTAAGTGAAAAATAAAATTTTCTGTCTTTAAGCTCACCATCTAATGCCTTCCCCTTCCTTCTTACTGCTTTTAATGCTAATGGCCTCCCAATTCCTAGATTTTAATAATGGATCATTTTCTCAAAGTTGACCTCTAACAGGTGACATGTCTTTTTTCTTGGGGGAAAGGAAGAGGGAAAGCAAAGCAAATAAAAACTTCTGCTTGCCCTGTGAAAGCACCAACATTCTCCAAATAAGAATATTACCATATGTTGAAAAGCCCATGGTTTTCAGAACTGCATCTGGGTTCAAAACTGGGCTCTGATACTTGTGTGACCAAGCTTGTGACCTAGGTTAATTTACTTTTTCTTATTTTTAATGATTTATTGAAGGTTAATTGCTTTACAATGTTGTGTTGGTTTCTGCCATACAATAATGCAAGTCAATTATATATATATATATATATAATTATATATATATATATATATAATCTCCCCTTCCTTTTGAGCCTGCCTCTCCACTCCCATTCCACTCCTCCAGGTCATCACAGAGTGCCAGGCTAGGTTCCCTGTGCTATACAGCAGCTTCAGTTTACTTTTTCAATAATAAAATGAGGAAAAATAACACATACATCATAGAGTTGTTTTGAAGATTAAAGAGAAGGCAGGCGTGGTCACATATAGCATAGTAAGCATGGTCTGTTGTAAATAGAAGTCATCCAATACACCCCCTGGCTATCCATGCTGCTGCCAAATTATGCCTCATGGCTTCTGGAAGCCACTATCTTTCTAGAGATCTAAACCATGAAACTTTCCTAAAATAGTTACTGAAAATAAGAGTGCAATGAATTCTTTATGATTGCTTACATTGAGTGGTATGGGAGAACTTTCCAGTATAAGAAGCACTCTTTCCCATAGCTGTGTGGTTGAGATAACCCTAGTCACCCCATTCATCTATCAAAGGGGTGGTCCTGGTGGTCATAAACCCCAATCAAAATATTTCTTGCTTTAGCCAAAGAGATTGGTTAAGAAATGGGCATGGGATCTCAGTTACGATTCTTCCCTAACTTTTCACCATAAATAATAGTGAAACTGTTTCTTTCCACTGGGCTCAATAAATTGACAGGATATGAGTCAGGGTTTGTCTTCAGCTAACTCAAGTACCACAAGAACTGCCCAAAGAAGGAAAAAAAAAGAGAGAGAGAATCTTATAGAATCAGCTGAATTCCTGAATACATATATTCCAGAAGCCATTTTTCTCTCTAGATTTCCTCACTGTATTCTTACACTCTTTGAAATGGGTTTCTGTTATTTGCCATACAAAGAATTCTGAAAATATACAGTTTGGATTCCAGAAGAAGTTACTTTGATATATCAAAAATCTCAATCAAGCCATTTTACACATTCATAATTTTCTAAGGACAATTTTATGTTGGAAAAAGATATATGTATATAAATACCTGATATTTCCCCATTTTTAGGTCCTTAGTATTAATAGCTGGACTAAAATTTGGAGAGTGGGATCAGACTTTCTTGCATTCAGGTCAGTATATTAATATTGAATTAGATGACTAACTCTCATATTCAAATACACCTCAGAAGCAGAAGAGGCCACTTGGGTTAAGAATCCCAAGAAAGTCAACATTATCACCAAAACCAAAACCATAGACATGCTGAGAATATCCAAAGGTGTTAATCAGGGCAAGTGCTTGACTAAGCTGCTGGATACAAGCCCCTGACAGTGTCCCTTGAATCTCTGCAGTATCTGCAGTGCGGTTCTCTACACCTCACCACTCTCCAGTGACAAGGGATTTAGTACAATTGAGATGAGAGAAAAAGTAAATTTAACAACAAAAAAGTAATAGAGGAAAATGACTGCTTACAATGATATAGAAGACTAAAAATTTGTTCATGACTAAAACATCATGAAACACAGGAACTCAATCTTCCCTGGAAATTAACCAGCACCTACAGCATGTTAGTAAATCATTCAGTGTTCATTTATTCCTCTCTTCAACAGATAACGAGTTCCCATTAAACACTTGCTACTCATAGAATCAAGCTTCTATGTTACTTATAGAATCAATCAGTGGGGATACAGCACTGTACAAATGCAGATAAAAACTACAATGAGACATCACCTCACACCAGTCAGAATCACCATCATTAAAAAGTCAGAATCATCATCATTAAAAAGGTCTACAAATAACAAATGCTGCAGAGGGTGTGGAACCCTCCTACATTGTTGGTGGAAATGTAAATTGGTCACACCATTATGGAGAACACTATGGAGGTTCCTTAAAAAAAACTAGAGTTGTCATATGATCCAGCAGTTCCACTCCTGGGCATATGTTGGGACAAAGCTGTAATTTAAAAAGATATATGCACCCCTATGTTCGTAGCAGCACTACTCACAATAGCCAAGACATGGCAACAACCTAAATATTCATCACTGATGTACAGATAAAGAAGATGTGGTACAGATATACAACGGAATACTACTCCACTATAAAAAAAGAACAAAATAATGTCATTTGCAGCAACGTGGATGGACCTAGAGGTTTTGATACTAAGCGAAGTCAGAAATGTAAAGACAAATACTATATATCACTTTTAAGTAGAATCTAAAATATGACCAAAAATGAACTTATCTATGAGACGAAAACAGACTCAGAGACATTGATAACAAATTTGTGGTTGCCAAGGGAAAGAGGAGGGATGGGGGAGGGACAGATTGGGAGTTGGGATTAGCATATGCAAACTCTCAATATATAGAAGTTCCAACTGTATTGCACGGGGAACTATATCAAATATCCTGGAATAAACTGTAACACAAAAGAAAACAACAGTAATCAGCTAATACAGAGAAGCAATGCAAATAAGATATGTGATAAATTTTCCTAGATATTTTTGTTTCTTAGAGTGCTACCCCCTTCTTTCTGCAAATTATGTTTTAATTGATAGTGAATCTTCCAGGGCTGTGAGTCTCCCCACTTACTCAGCAGTAGACAGAATACGTTCAACTCCCACATGTGGTAGACGCACTGTATGTCTATGCTCACAGGTCATGGAGATTCCTCCCTATACGCAAAAGAGATGGCAAGAAATTGCCACACGCATATGGCACATATCTCCTCTGTTCACACACACTCCATTGTCCTGTTAGAATTTGCTTAAAAATATACTTTCAAAGATTGAGAATTTCAAGGCAGTAACAGCAGAGCATGAAATGAAGCATGGGATGACTTCACAGGTTGCACACCCATAAGCCTAGTCCTATCTATATCTTACATTTCATTAAGGCTCTCTCTTTCTTTCCAAATTCAAGATGAAACTGCCAGGGTTCTCACATAGAGAAGGAGACTCACAGTATTTCCCAAACAGTTTTCCGCTACTTGACTATGTTCTCTTCCTCTTTCATTTTTGCTTGCCTCACTCTTGGGTTTGCCTTGGAAACTTTCAAATCTTTTCAGTCTTTCCTTAAATTGTAGAGTGCTATCCTCACTCCCACATCCAACCCCACCAGAACCCAAGCACCGGTGGAGAGTGAACCCTTGTATCCATATCATTCATCAAATGTCTCTGCCATTAGCTTTCCCCGTTAACTTAATTAACTACCTAAGAGAATTTGCTGTCATTTGTCAAGTTTTCTTCAGCTTATTACTTCTTCTGTTCAGTTCAGTAGTGTCTGACTCTTTGCGACGCCATGAACTGCAGCATGCCAGGCCTCCCTGTCCATCACCACCTCCCAGAGTCTGCCCAAACCCATGTCCATTGAGTCGGTGATGCCATCCAACCATCTCATCCTCTGTCGTCCCCTTCTCCTCCTGCCACCAATCCCTCCCAGCATCAGGGTCTTTTCCAATGAGTCAACTCTTTGCATGAGGTGGCCAAAGTATTGGAGTTTCAGCCTCAGCATCAGTCCTTCCAATGAACACCCAGGACTGATCTCCTTTATGATGGACTGGTTGGATCTCCTTGCAGTCCAAGGGACTCTCAAGAGCCTTCTCCAATACCGCAGTTTAAAAGCATCAATTCTTCAGCACTCAGCTTTCTTCACAGTCCAACTCTCATATTCATACATGACCACTGGAAAAACCATAGCCTTGACTAGACAGACCTTTGTTGGCAAAGTAATGTCCCTGCTTTTGAATATGCTGTCTAGGTTGGTCATAACTTTCCTTCCAAGGAGTAAGCGTCATTTAATTTCATGGCTGCAATCACCATCTGCAGTGATTTTGGAACCTCATTACTTCTGTGCAAACATATTTTTACTCTTTTCAACATTTTTGAAAATATGATACAACTTAAAATCAATATGCACCTGTAACAGTGTTTCAGGTATGTTAAAATGTGAGGGTGGGGGAATGTGTAAAATACAACCCTCTAACTATTTGCAAACATTTGGTGGCCTTTGAAAGAACTAATTAAAAGAGAACACATGGCGTCTACCCCGTGCTTCTGAGGAGTAGTTTATACATAGCGTTATGACGTACTTACCATTCAGAATTATAAGTATTTATACCATATGTGCTCTTGCTGCTCTACTGCTTGTACTCTGAGGACACAGACTGCGTCATATGCAGATGCACACCCCATCACCACCTGCAGGGCTAATTCTGGGCAACTAAGAGCAGGTATTCGGCACTTATATCCTGAAAGAATGAAGGACTATTTCTTATTCCTGGGGTTACAATGTTAACTGAGCTTTCAAAAATGCATTTTAATATTTACAAGGCATTTTTCAGAGACTGCTCCAAAATTTTGGTTGATTTATGTGGAAACCACATTTAGGATTCTAAATGGTTTAAGAATGCATGGACACAGTATTTATGCCTTGTTTGTACATACACCTTTAATCCCTCGAATCTCTGAATATAGTTTTTTTCCAGCATCAATATTAGACAAAAGATTGATGGCTACAGAGTGAAATTGCTCCCCCTGTGCCTTTTTCTGGACACTGCTTAGTGCACGTGTGTCCCCATCTGTAGCAATATTTTCTCCTAAATTTCAAGGTCATTGCCAGGGCACCAGTATGCAAAAGCTAAATTGACATAGAAGAAGCCTCTAGTATTCTACCACACACCCCCCCTTATATTTATTTTATGGAATTTTAGAGCCCTTGAGAAGGCAATGGTAACCCATTCCAGTACTCTTGCCTGGCAAATCCCATGGACGGAGGAGCCTGGTAGGCTGCAGTCCATGGGGTCACTGAGTGTCGGAAATGACTGAGTGACTTCACTTTCACTTTCCACTTTCATGCATTGGAGAAGGAAATGGCAACCCCCTCCAGTGTTCTTGCCTAGAGAATCCCAGGGACAGAGAAGCCGGTGGGCTGCCATCTCTGGGGTTGCACAGAGTCGGACACGACTGAAGTGACTTGGCAGCAGCAGCAGAGCACTTGAATTGGGAGCAGATTTGAAGATCATCTAGCCTGATTCTTTCTTAATACAAGAATCCAGTGTATATCACCCCTGACAAGTTTATAAAAATTTGTCTTTGAGTTCCAGGCTCCAAATCAAGATGCGAAAGTGTGTGCCCTGGAGTAGGAAAGAATGTGTTTCTGTTTTATACTCAGAACGCTTCTTCAAGGGTGGCATTTCTCAGTCACCCCTAGAAGCTACATGCCTTTTGATTTCATAAGACCTCAGCTTTCAGAATGCATTACATTTGAAACCATATTTTTCTTTTAAGAATTCAGAGACTTTTTTTTAATTACTTGACCCTAAATGGCAATAGTTATAGTTCTGACTAGAGCTATGAATTTCTTTTATTTATAAATGTGCACCTATACCTACTGCTGCTGCTAAGTCGCTTCAGTCGTGTCCGACTCTGTGCGACCCAATAGACGGCGGCCCACCAGGCTCCCCCGTCCCTGAGATTCTCCAGGCAAGAACACTGGAGGGGGTTGCCATTTCCTTCTCCAATGCATGACAGTGAAAAGTGAAAGTGAAAAGTCAAAGTGAAGTCGCTCAGTCGTGTCCAACCCTCAGTGACCCCATGGACTGTAGCCTACCAGGCTCCTCTGTCCATGGGATTTTCCAGGCAGGAGTACTGGAGTGGGGTGCCATTGCCTTCTCCGCACCTATTCCTAAGATCAGGGTATTTGAATGTAAATCCCTATTTGCTTATTATTTGATAAATATTATTTCACCTGCAAATAAAGTGAGGATCTTTTAGGTACTAGATGCTTTTCCTAGGCCCTGGAAATAAAGTGATGGTCTCAGAGCTATGGCTCCTGCCTTCAGAAAGCTTCTAGTTTTGAAGGTAGAAAAGTAATTTAATAACTAATCTTGATGGACTTGTAGGAGTCTTCTGATGTGAGAAGAACTGTAGGAGAATACGTTAGGAATGCCTACCTCGTTAGTTTTCCTGTACAATGAATCTTTCTACTGATACCTGAATAAGTAGGAATTATTAAGATGAAGAGAACAAGGAACCCATATTTGATGGTCCAATGACCAGAGATATCATGGTAAATAAATTAAAGGAACTAAAAAACATTAATATGGCCGGGGTATGAATAAAAGAGGGTCATCCAGTGAGACTGGAGAGATAAGTATGGGCCAGACTGTGGAGGGTTTTGTCAGTTCAGTGAGGGGTTTGCCACTTAGAGCGCAGGGAAATGGGAGCTACTGAAGTTTTTAAGCAAGCAGACTATAGATGGTTGGCTGTGTAAGACATCGCATGGAGGCTGTGGTGGGCTTGAGCCAGCTCACACTGACCCAAGAATGCCAGTTGTTAAATGTTCAGGAATTTTGTTAACTGGTTGTTAAACTGTGAGTGGTTTGACATAGAACATGGTGGAAAAATTTACATGTTGGAAATTGGCAAACACCACAAGTGAGGGTTTTGAGTTTTGTTGTTGTTTTGGAAAGCTGGTTTACCAGCACTCCACTGGATAAGACGTAAGCGAGACTGGAGACAAGGGGAAGCATGACGGCGCGACCAGGAAGGCAGCAGTAGGAGTGGAAATACACGGTGAGCTCCGAGAAATATTTAGGCATAGTCTGTCCTGGTAGCAGTAGATACAGAGACAAAAGAAAGGCATAGCAGGCACCAGGGTCATTTCCAACGTGTCAGTGGACCTCTAAATTGACATCCTTTAAGTGGCTCCAGTGTGAAAGCAAAGGTCAAACTCTTTGGACATTCCATTCTACATCCAGTCATGCCATTTGTTTCTTAAGAAAACGTGTATTTAAAAATCTTACATAGGTTATTCTGAACCAATTAATACCACTGTACTTCAATTTTGATCATACTATCTGTAAAATAAAGCAAAAACCTCTTTCTCTCCAGAGGCTTGTTTCACTCATCTGGCATTTATTGCTGATGTTCTCCAAGCCCTCTCAAAGACAACAGGAATGCCAAACATGGAAGGCAACTTGGACATGAAACTCTATGTCCTCATGTGATGCTGCAAAGATGACTTTTCTCCAGTGTAATGGTGAAGCAGATGTTACAATTCTGTGAAAGTTTTATTTGTAATTTTATGAGATTACCCCACCAAAAAAAAAAATCCATATGGTATCTTCTTTTGTTTTTCAGCAAGAATTACATATATTATGGAGAGGTAAGAAGCAGAAGAGAGACTATTATTTATTTTGGCTGATTCAATTGCTAAGCAGACTCATTATTTATGTCCTGGCTCGAAAGTAGCACATTTTAAATGCAGATCAGAATACTTTTTTTTTTTTTTCTTGTGTCAGATTACAAGGTTGAATCGCTTCACCAAAAGTTACCATTTCTGTTACTGAAAAGCCATATCTTGTCAGTTTTACGCTCCAAAGATGATTCTGTTTAGATAGAGAAAAGTGTCAGGAATGAAGCTTTCTGACAGCAGGGTGAAACTCTCTCACATTGAAAGAATTCTCTCACCAGAAGTGTTTGCAATCTCCCTGCGATTTTCCCTTCCTCCTAAAACCTGTTTGAAGATAAAGCGGAGTGTAACCTGTGCCCTGTCAACTTCCTGCCGAGTGTTAACTCAGAAACCTCCAGGTCACAGAGTACATCATGTAACAAGTTCCTGGTGCTCAGGAATGAGTTCCAGATCACCTTCTTTAGGACTGATCATCTATCGCCGAGGCCATTGCAACTTCTCCCGAAATCTTCAGAAGGTGATATCTAGCTTCATGATTAAAGAATGTTGGAACAAGGTACAGTGTGATTCCTTGTCAGCAAATTCACCTCAGCTCCCCCAGACGAGGAAGATATGAGTGGCTTATGAAAATGCAATAGATATTTTTTTTTTAAATCGAGTATGAGCACACTGTTGATATCCAGGGTGTGTTGTTACTGTAGTTATGGTCATTATTTTTAAGATATAAAAATACTACTATCTTTCTTAAAATTTTTACTTTTAAGATATAAGGATAAGTCCAAATCATTACATATTATTTTTAGTTCAGTTAAAAAAAATCCTCTCATTGCACATTACCTGTGGATATTGGGGGCTGAGTGATGAAAACAACAGATAAATTTCTTGTATTCTAGGAATAAATGATTGAATGAATACATGACAGAAGGCAGGAGGTTGAATCAAATTTTTACTGAAGATTCCTTCCAGCTTTTAAAAACTATTTTAAGATAATTTTGGTCTTAGTAAGAGTTGCAAAGATGGTCCAGAGAGTTCCTTATTCCCTTAAGGTTAACATCTTACATTTTGCCTGGGAAGATGACCAAAACTAGGATATTAACATTGGTACAGTACTAGTTACCAATCTATAGATTTTACTTGCATTTCCCCATTTTCCCCTAATGTCTTTTTGCTGTTCTGTGTCTAAGCCTGGATATCATGTTGCAGTCAGTGGTCACATCTCCTCAGTCTCCTCCCATCTGTGACAGTCGCTCTGTCTTGCCTTCTGTTTCATGACCTTCTGACCTTTCATGACCTTTCAACACTTGTGAACCATTTTGGTCACAAGTCTGGTAATATATCCCTAAGTTTGGGTTTGTCTGTGTTTTCTCATGACTAGACTATGCTTGTGGATTTTGGAGAAGAAAACACAGAGATGTGTTCTCATGATCTGAGAAGGTACATGTTATCAGTGTTTTATTATGAGTGATAGCCTACAAGGATTTGCTACTGTAAAGTTACCAAATTTCCCTTTCCAAACGCTATTCTTCAGAATTCAACACTAAGTCCAAACCACACTTAAGGGAACTGGGGATTAATTTCCAGTGCCTAGAGAGGAGTATCAAAGAATTTGTGGAAAGAATTTGTTAAAATTCAAAGAATTAAAAAAAAAAACACACAAAGAATTTGTTAAAACTATGGAACAATTATGTTGAAGAAGGTAATTTGAGGCTATGCAAATTTCCTGTTTCTCGTTAATTTAGCCTTGATCCCTGAGTCTTGCCTGCAAAACTTATTACTGTAGTCTTCTTACTGTGATCTAGGAGTGATCTCCTGCTTCTCTCATTCATTCAACATTTATTAACTAGAGCTCTTCAGCTCCCCAGTTCATTTGTTTTTTGTTTGGTCATTTATTTGTATCAATGTGGATTCATGAATATGTACTTTATTCTTTAGGTTAGAAAACAACAGACAGGGAGGCCTGGCGTGCTGCGATTCATGGGGTCGCAGAGTCGGACACGACTGAGCGACTGAACTGAACTGAACTGAACTAAACTATTATTTATTTTGTTGTTCAAATTGTGTAAGCCTTGGTGAGTTCATTTTTGGTTGAACATTCCATTGTTTGCACCTGAGGGTTGGCATGGTTAATTTTTTCTCTGTGTGACACAGTGAAATTTCCTTCTGTGAGAGGCAATTCTGTATGAAATATGTGAGCTTTAGAAAGAAAACTGAAGCTAAGAAATTATTCTCACTGAATTTGAGAATGATTCATATGTACATTTACAAAAATCAACTGCATTTTGGTGAGGGGAAGCAATAACCCTAGCATGGAAAAATATGAAAACATACATTATTTGGGGTTTGTTAATGTACTAGTAAGAATAACCATGCATTTTTTTAAGTGAAATACCATACCATGAAGACCAGTGTCAATACTTAAAAGTTTTCTCTGAGCCTGCTAAAATGTCAAATAAGAAAACCTAGCTAATCACTACTTACTGAACTTTATCTCATCTGAAGTTCATTTTGGTATGGGGAAAATTAGAAATGCACATTTGCTGAATAAATAAAGACATAATTCCTCCACTGAAGAATTGTAATGTTCATCAGTGAAAAAAGATGAAAAACTTTGAGGCAATTAAATCAGAGCAAAACATTACATATGGGCTTCACAGGTGGCTCAGTAGTAAAGAATCAGCCAGACAAACGCCACAGATTCAGGAGACATGGGTTCAGTCGCTTGGTGGGGAGGATCCCCTGGAGGAGGAAATGGCAACTCACTCTGGTATTCTTACCTGGAAAATCCCATGGATAGAGGAGCCTGGCAGGCTACAGTCTATGGGGTTGCAAAGAGTCAGACACGACTGACCGACTGAGAATGCATACACAAATCACTTATACATAAATTTACATTTTATGGAATAGATAGTAAGGGATGCTTCTAATTAGAGACTTTGCTTTTTGTTGTTGTGGTAATTAAGCTTTAGAGATTGTGGTCTACATTAAAAACTGAAATGGTTATGAGTTTAGGCTGATTAATCTATTATAAGAAGGCAGACAATATGTTGAATGTCATAATCATTTTTTCTTGTTAACTGGCACCCTAATTTAAAATTGCTGTGAATTAGATTCCTAGGGTAAATCTAATCTAATCTAATATATTACATTTAAGGGATCTCTGAATGACTTTGTAATTTAAGAATATTATTGGTAAATACTCAGTTAAGATCAAAGTGTTTCAAAGGAAAATTTTTAAGATTCTTCGGTGTATTTCCTTACTCTAAAATGACCTTATCCATCATAGTGTAGAATGGACTATTATTCCATAGGGACCTTCTCCAGTGTCCAAATTCACTTGAGTATACAAATACAAAGCTTCATGAAGATGTGTGTGCTAATAGACGCTGGGCTTACTCATAACTCACTCATCCACTCTGCATAGCCAGCATACATCCTTTGCAATAATAGGTTCAGGGCCAGCTAAGATACACAGACATAGACGCCATGTACCTGTGGGGTCACTCAGGAATACTTAACATGACAAATTTAAATGGGAGAATTCCAAGTATGCAGTGTTCCTTCAGGCAATATTTAGAATATTTTTCAATATAAAATTTAATTTTGTTGTCAGATCGGCAGTCTTCTTTGGTCTTTATGTTTTGGTATCCTGAAACCCAGTGGTCAGGATTCTGTACCTTTAGGAGCATTTGACCTTGAATGGAGATTACAAGCCCTTCGTCAGTATTAGAGTAAGATGTCTGTTGAGATGCAGGACCACAGCAGAAATGAGCTTTTAAAAACAAAGGTTCAGGCAGCTGTCTCTACATCCATGGGTATGTTTGATGGAATCAAGCTTGTGGAGAAGAAGGAAGAATGTATGGGAGTTTCCCTACTAAGGCCTTTGAGAATGTACTTCCCCCACATCTAGCAGTATATATTACAGTGTAATATAATGTGCTATAATAAATTTAATTTTATCAACTGTAATGTCTGGGCCAATAGTTATTGTATTTTAGAATAGAGCATCATAAAGATAAGCATCAGGATTGTAGAAACCTGTAGGCAGGATTAGAAAAACATGACAGGAGGAAACTGATTTCTAGGAGTCATTATTGGGAGGGACTAGAAATGGCTTACATAAAACTATATCTTGGTTTTATCATTATACGTGAGTGGCTTTCCTCTTGTTGTTATATACAGATTTAATCTCCCTCACACTCCTTAGTCAAATGTAACACTTCAAGTGGGTTGGTGGATTATTTCACTTTTCCTTATCTCCTCACCTGACAATACTACTTTTTATTTGCATGTGTACACACACACACCGCCCCTGGTATATTCAGTTCAGTTCAGTTCAGTTGCTCAGTCGTATCCGACTCTTTGCGACCCCATGAATCGCAGCACACCAGGCCTCCCTGTCCATTACCATCTCCCAGAGTTCACTCACACTCACATCCATCGAGTCAGTGATGCCATCCAGCCATCTCATCTTCTGTTGCCCCCTTCTCCTCCTGCCCCCAATCTCTCCCAGCATCAGAGTCTTTTCCAATGAGTCAGCTCTTCACATGAGGTGGCCAAAGTACTGATGCTTCAGCATCATTCCCTCCAAAAGAAATCCCAGGGCTGATCTCCTTCAGAATGGACTGGTTGGATCTCCTTGCAGTCCAAGGGACTCTCAAGAGCCTTCTCCAACACCACAGTTCAAACACATCAATTCTTTGGCGCTCAGCCTTCTTCACAGTCCAACTCTCACATCCATACATGACCACTGGAAAAACCATAGCCTTGACTAGACGGACCTTTGTTGGCAAAGTAATGTCTCTGCTTTTGAATATACTATCTAGGTTGGTCATAACTTTTCTTCCAAGGAGTAAGCGTCTTTTAATTTCATGGCTGCAGTCACCATCTGCAGTGATTTATATATATATATATATATATATATATATATATAAACACATTTGTTGTTTAGTTGCTAAGTCATGTCCAACTATTTTGCAACCCCATGGACTGTAGCCTACCAGACTCCCCTGTCCATGGGATTCTCCAGGCAAGAATACTGGAGTGGGTTGCCATTGCCTTCTCCAGGCGATCTTCCTGACCCAGGGATCAAACCCACATCTCCTGCAGTGCAGGCAGATTCTTTACTACTGAGCCACTGGGAAAGTCCCATAAATACACATATATTTATATGAATTCTTAAGTTTAGTTATTAGACTATCATTTTAATCACATCATGTTTTCATTTCTGGCTATTCTTATCCAGAACAGTAATGGGTGAGAAAATAAATGAAAGGATTTTTTTTTTAACTCCCAGGCTTATATATTAGATGACAGACCTTTTAGAGAAGGGAAATTAGAAAATGTTACTTACTTAGTAACTTTTAAAATCCTTTTAAACTCCATTTTAATATAAGAAATATCTTCTGGCTTTGGTGGTCATAAAAAGATCCTCTCAAAATAGAAAAATCAAAACAAATATAAACAGATAATTCTACCACCATCAACAATGAGAGAATTACCATTAACAGCTCTTTTTTCTTTATTGCAAATGCTGGTTTGGGAGGTCTGGCTTCTAAGAAGTCTGCTTATCTAATGAAGTAGCTCTACATAAATTGAGACTTAACATTACCCAGAAATTTGGCTAAGATTCATCACTGACACACATCTTATTACTCTTAGATGAAATTTTAAGGAAGCAGACATTCGCCTGTTTCTGATCATGTAGCCTCAACTCTGTGTAGTCACATTTAGAGAAGTTTAGAATGTGAGTGCCACTCTGATAAGAAGCTCATAAATAAGAGCATGAAATACATTTAAAGATTACGAGCCTTACAAAGTATATTCAGGAACATATCTTTACAGTGTGAGTTACATATGGGAAGGTTCTCTTTAAGAATTATTACTATATTTGAAAATCAATATTATTTCTCTTGTAGTGAAATAAATGGGAACCCACAATTTAACACTGCAAGTCAAACAACCCACTTATTATTCCATCCCCCAAATTCAGCTGCAAAATTATTTAGTTGGCATTTTTGAAGTTTAAAAATAGGATCATATTTTATATTATTATCTGTGACAATGAAAAAATAAGAATAACAAGTTCATTAAGTTTTACTTTTAAAGACTGATGATACTATATTTTTAATCAAATTTAATATTGCTACATGACATTTAATTCTAGTGTCCTCCCTCCAAAAATATCAATTAAGAAAAAGTACCTCTTTCAAGGAAAGGCTTAAAAATAGGTTTCAGTTTGTAATTAGTTCATCACTAGCATAATGTATTATTTCATTGTGCATTAATGAAATATTCAATTAACATATGTGAAAATTAATTAAAAATAAAACACAGACTAAAACTGCTTATGTTAACTTCATACCCTTAAGAATGGACCATGTATCTTTACCAGAGTGAATGCTTCTCTGAAACATTTCATGGGTTCTTTAAGCCTTTTGTTAACTGCCTGCTATTATCACTACAACTTGCATATATATATATATGATCACCAACTTTCAAATTTCTCTCACCTCCCTCCCGTTTTCTTTTCCTTCGGTGGTATATTGCACAGTTAGTCCAGACTAATTTCAATTTTATTCTCATCACGTCATTGTCTTACTCATAGATCTTCAGTGGTCCCTCCTCTACTTTATTTTTCTTAATGAATAGTGTACAAACTATTATTGGCTCTTAAAAGCTTTACATATCCAACTGCAACAAGATTTTTGAAATTAATCTTACATTACTCTTTTACATTTTTCTTCAGCTATTGTGTCTTGTTTGCTGTCTCGTGAAGGAGAAATACTTATTGCTGATTCTATAACTTTTTTCTCAGTTACACTTTTATTAGATTTTATGTCCCTCCTCTCAGTTTGCATTACCTTTAAGTACAGTTACCTTTCCAATAACTTTTGTTTCTGGGTCCATTCAACTCCCATCTTGTTTCTGATCATTTCAAACTCCACTAACCTCTCCTCTCAAGCACTTATCATATTATATCCATCTCTTACACTTAATTTCATGATTACTTTTTGGCATATACTATGTCTTTGGAAGGAATGATGCTAAGGCTGAAACTCCGGTACTTTGGCTATCTCATGCGAAGAGTTGACTCATTGGAAAAGACTCTGATGCTGGGAGGGATTGGGGGCAGGAGGAGAAGGGGACGACAGAGGATGAGATGGCTGGATGGCATCACCGACTCGATGGACATGAGTCTGAGTGAACTCCGGGAGTTGGTGATGGACAGGGAGGCCTGATGTGCTGCGATTCATGGAGTCGCAAAGAGTCGGATACGACCGAGCGACTGAACTGAACTGAGCTGATGTCTTTTCAATGTGCTATAGTTTAGCTCTTGGGCTGTCATTTAACAAATTTTTCAGAGTCCAGCAGGATGGAGAATGTATATTTTAACCTTTGGAATAGTATGCATATGATTTTAGAGTAGGTGATCCTAAGATTTGACTCTTAACAGGACTATTACTAGCTGTGCCAGGGCTATTTATAACTTCTTTCAGTCTCAGTTTGCCCATCTCTAAGCATGAATGAGACCACTCCTTTATAGGACTGTAGCAAGGATAGTCATACTCAGGGAAGGCACTTAGTACTCAATAAATGTTCTTCCCCCTTGTACCATGTACGATAGCATTCCTCAGTAATTGTTTATCAAAAGCATGGAAGAGGCATTCACATGTCTGTTTGACCCTCCCTTTAATTAGTAATTTAAGGGTGTATCAAAATCCAAGTACAGGAAGAGATTTGAGAGCTACATGGCTCTCTGTGGAAAATTCTTTGCGGATGGTATCTCTGAAGCATTTTACCAGCATCAGCTACATTCTAGGCTTAATTTCATGTCAATAGGATTAGGTTACCAAAAACAAAATCTTGGAACAAGCCAGTCAACAGAATGCTAACAAAGCTGCCTCAAAGTCAGCTCCATTGAGGTAGTCACACGCAGGAGACAGACGACAGTGTGAATGTGGCCCAAGAGCTCTTCTAATTGTACACGAGGCTGATTAGGCAGCAAAGTCAGAGCAATGTCATATTATCATACAGGGAAAAAACTTCAAACAGAGCACAGTAAGAGAGAGATTTGGAAGGTATGAGCAATGAAGACGGAAGAATTCATATTTAACTACTTAGACTTAGCTAGTCCTAAGCAATGGGAAGAAGCCCAAATCAGATTAGATTGTTAACAACAACAAAAGCTGCGTGTGAAAATAATAATTGTTAATATAGAAAGTTATATAGAAAACTGGAGGACTTGCATTGATCTTTAAAATCACACACATATGTAAAAGTACTCTAATAAATGTATCATATTCAGAAAAGTGTCTGTGGTAAGGGTGTATAATCTAAAGAACATTTAAATTATTCATTTGTAATAATGCTCATGTAAATATATTTGAACTTTGAACTTAATTTGTCCAGTAAAGATTAAAAGGATGTGAGAGCACAGTACGGATTCACGCATAAATAACACTGAAAAATCTGGTCTGGCCACAGTGCTTTCATATCAGAGAATATAATCCACCACTTGGAAAAAAAGGAGAAGGATGTGAATTTCCAGGGTGCTTCTGTCAAAGTGTCATTTCTCTTTACTTTAAAAAATGTTAAATTGTTCCTAATATGTTTTCAAAATATTTATGTACCAGGAGTGACTACTCTTCAGAATGCTTGGGAAATACTTCAGAAGGCATTAATCATTACTGTTGATAGAAGTTGTTACATTATTATTGCTAAATAATGTATCTCATTCATATAAATCTGTAATTCTTTTAAAGGATTGAAAAGCAAGAATACCTTTTTGCTTTCAGAGATTTTGATGACGTGAAATGCACAGTGTTCAACATTCTGAGTACATTTTTGTCATGTTTTGAAACCCACTTTTCTTTTTTGGTACCTAAGAACATTCAGCTGGGTGCACAGGATCAGACAGTGATTCCTGCTCTACAACTCAAGTAAGGATAAACTATATAAACATTTGTTTTTCTTTTTCTTTAAAAAGTTTAAATAATGATTTTCAGACTTCACTTTAGAATCAAAAGCCGGTGGTAAATCAGCTAAATGGCTTGGCCAACTCCCTGAGCAAGAATCAGTTAAATCAGTTTTATGTAGTGCTGAAAACACAGCTGATTGAAAAGTGAGTGGTTCTTATTTTCAACTGGCTGACTGGACCTCACCGGAGATGCAGGCTTAGAGAAGACCCTGGGAGCCTCTTCTTGACTTCTCACCATTTGCTACTGCAGTGGTACTGCAGGGGAGAGGCTGAGGCTCAATCACACTGACCCATAAAGCAGAGGCAATAATGTCTGCACATTTTATATACTCCTTATGCTGACCCTATCTACTGTTATCACTGGACTAGGGTAGAGAGATGATCCATCAGTTCTCAAGAAGAACTCACATGGGTACGTGCATTTTGTTTTTTGTTTTATCTGTAACTACGACTTCGAGGACATAATTTGCAATGTCAATCCAATTGTCTTAAACTGTATCATAGTGAGTGGAAAGTGGACAGGAAGAAGGAAAGGTCAAACCTTCTATTTAGACAAGACTTGGCCTAAAGAAAGTTGGGACAGGAAGTTGTATTTAAATTAACTGGGGATCACTCTAGATTGAGGTTTATTGTCATCACTGTGCTACTTTAGTTGCTTCTCATTTTGTCTTAAGAAAAAATGGTACTCTATAATGAGCCCTGAGACCTTTGCTTACACACATGAACTAATAAATTCCAAAATAAAGAAATGTCTTTAACTATGGGGGTCTATAAACCTGGTTAACACTGAAAGAGATGGCAAGTCTCCCCAGAGACCCAAGCCACACATGGGAAAGCAATGGGTCCTTACATTTTATTTTTCTGAAAATGTTTTCTTATCCTAAAATAGATATATGTATATTTATATAGCTACACATGGAGTATAAGTGTATATTTATACACATATATACCAATACACTTCATTAGAGAACATGAGGTCAGTTTCTGTCTGTACCCTTAAGATATTTAAATACAGTCTGTTCATTTCATTAAAATTAAACCTTAATTACTCAACCCTCCCGTTCTTGGGTTGGATCCTGGTTCCTGTATCTTTAAACCCGTCAGAAAAGGCAGGAATCAGGATTGAAGAAGCCAAAGACTTTAGTGAAGAGATAGAGAAATTCTTAAGAGCTGAGTGAAAGATGTAAGATGTGCTAAGAGCTTAGCATACTATCCAGAAGAAAGGATCAGCATGTGGTCAGAGCCAAACCTCACTGGTGCTAAGTCAAAGATGTTTAGAAAAAACATTTCAAAAAGCAAAAGAGAGCAGCTGTTCCAGCAGTGTGTGTTGGGTGGCAGCATCAGTGGATGGCAGATGATGCAATGGTGATTAGTAGAAGTTATGTAGGTTGAATAAAGCTGAGAAAAGTAACATCAGTGAACAGATCTATAGGCAAATGCCCTAACTTCTCTGAGTCCCAATTTCTTCATTAGTACTAGGAAAAGTAGTGATTGGGATAATAAAAATATCTACATCACAGGATTATTACATCAAAAGATATTCACATAAAAAATGAAAACTGTTGAGTAAACTGAATTCTTCCTGTTAGCTCTACAACATAAAGTTTTCAAAAATCAGCATCTCTCTTGATATTCCATGTCTGTCTACCTACCTATGGTTTATGTTGACTGTATTACCTTATTGATACATTGGATTGTGCGTTATGTACAGTGACAGACTTAATTTTCTCGGGCTCCAAAATCACTGTGGACAGTGACCACAGCCACGAAATTAAAAGATGCTTGCTTCTTGGAAGAAAAGCTATGACAAACTTGTTATTCAGTTGTCAATCATGTCCAACTCTTTGTGACCCCATGGACTGCAGCACACTAGGCTTCCCTGTCCTTCACCATCTCCTGGGCTTGTTCAAACTCATGTCCACTGCGTCAGTGTTGTCATCCAACCATCTCAACCTCTGTTGTCCCCTTCTCCTCCTGCCTTCAATCTTTCCCAGCATCAGGGTCTTTTCCAATGAGTCGGCTCTTTGCATCAGGTGGCCAAACTATTGGGGTTTCAGCTTCCAATGAATATTTAGGACTGATTTCCTTTAGGATGGACTGGTTGGATCTCCTTGCAGTCCAAGGGACTCTCAAGAGTCTTCTCCAACACCACAGTTCAAAAGCATCAATTCTTCGGTGCTCAGCTTTCTTTATAGTCCAACTCTCACATCCATACATAACTATTGGAAAAACCATTGCTTTGACTAGATGGACCTTTGTTGGCAAAGTAATGTCTCTGCTTTTAAATATGCTGTCTAGGTTTGTCATAACTTTTCTTCCAAGGAGTCTTTTAATTTCATGGCTGCAGTCACCATCTGCAGTGATTTTGGAGCCCAAGAAAATAAAGTCTGTCACTGTTTCCACATATGTTTGCCATGAAGTGATCGGCCCAGATGCCATGATCTTTGGTTTTTGAAGGCTGAGTTTTAGACTTAGACATCATGTTAAACAGCAGGGATATCACTTTGCCAACAAAAGTCCATATAGTCAAAGCTATTGTTTTTCCAGTAGTCATGTACAAGTGAGAAAGCTGGACTGTAGAGAAGGCTGAGAGCCAAAAAATTGATGCTTTTGAACTGTGGTGTTGGAGAAGACTCTTGAGAGTCCCTTGGACAGCAAAGAGATCAAACCAGTCAATTCTAAAGGCAATCAACCCTGAATATTCACTCGAAGGACTGATGCTGAAGCTCCAATCTTTAGCCTCCTGATATGAACAGCCAACTCATTAGAAAAGACTCTGATGCTGGGAAGAATTGAGGTTAGGAGGAGAGAGGGATGACAGAGGATGAGATGGTTGGATAGCATCACTGACTTCACTGACTCAATGGATATGAGTTTGACATACTCCAGGAGATTGCGAAGGACAGAGAAGCCTGAGTGCATAGTTCATGGAGTTGCAGAGTCAGACACAACTTAGTGAATGAACAGCAAATAGTGTTAAGAATGCATTAGTGGCCATGGAAGCTAAGATTTTTAAGAATGATCAACTCTCAGTGGAGAAGTGTAGTGAAGTTTAATATAACATATTAACTACTTGGACCAGATACTGACTCAATTTGGAAATAATAGATATAGATGTTCCAAGACAGCATTAGCCTTGTCTATGTGATTCCAAGTTCAGCTGATAAGTTGTGAGGAACTTTCAGAGGGAAGAGTTCTGTGGATGGCAGAACTTCCACAAGTCTCTTGTGATTGTTTAAGGATTTATTGAAGCAATAAAAATAAGTACAACAAGATAATTTAAAATTGGGCAAATCTTCTTTTGTAATTTAGGTAGTGTATTATTAAATTCTCAAAGGTTACAAAAAGGAAAAGATGCCTACAAGGAAACAAAAGAATGCTTTTGTTTTTGAAATCCTGTAAATAATATATTTATGAAAATTAAGTTAGATATAAACAAATTAGTTTTTAAAAATCTTGAAAAGGCTGTGTGAGAATGACAGAAGAAATTAAAACATTAAAGAAGATGGTGAAAAACTCAGAAGAGCAATGGTTTTTAGGAGATTTGGTCGTTGACCATATTTTGCATTAAACTGCTTCTAGGCAAAGGGGCTTTAGATAAAGTAGATTGAAGTAAAAAAGTCTAGATATACTTGATCCAAAAAAAGAGTTGTCATTTCACACCATAACAGATTTTCTGGATCTGTCAGATCTGCTTTAAACTGCAGTCACTAAATGACTAAATTGTGACTGTAGCATGATGAAGTAAAAGCAATGATCCTCTAAGAACACTTATTACCATATTTGGGATGAGCTTCTTGTAAGGTAGTTGTTACTTGGGTCTTTTTAAAAGATCCAAGTTTCTACTGGCATTTATCATTTATGTTCATTAATGGAACATAAATGCTGGAGAAATGAAACATGTGGAGTTTTGCTGAAACCACAGAAACTTCAAATATATTAGTCTAGACAGTCTGAGGGCTTCCCAGGTGGAGCTAGGGGTAAAAGAATCTGCCTGCAGGAGATGCAAGAGATGTGGGTTCATGCCTGGTTGGGAAGATCTCCTGGACTAGGAAATGGCCAAACACTCCAGTATTCTTGCCTAGAAAATTCCATGGATAGAGGAGCCTGGGTACAGTCCATGGGGCTGAATTGAACATGAAAGAGTTGAACATGACTGAGTGACTGAGCACAGGGAGGGTAGACACAGGTGTGAATGAACGACCAGGACAAGCTATGTTCTGGAACTTTACTGCCTGGATGGAAACTTGCTTAGGATTAGCTTAAAAATGATGATAACTGAGCTGTATGTAAATTGAGAATTTCTGCAAAAAAGTCTGAACAGTATATTAGAATATCACCCAAATATATTACATACTAACTTTGATCTTTCCCAAGGCAAGAATTAATGGAGTAAACCCTTCATTGTTTAATGGGACACAACATTACAATGGCATACAGGCATCAGGAAGTTTTAACTGGCTTAGGTGTTTACCCAGAGGAGTTTGTAGGTACACTAGAAAGCCAGCTTTTTGTAGACACATGAATCTGTAATACAGAGAATCCAAACTGTATTTTTAACTACAGTGAATCCAAAGAAGACCTATTGTCCCAGAGATGCCTGGGTTTCTTGTTGGTGCTGACAGCAGGCCAATTGCAAAATAACAGTTGTAGTGTGAGACCTAATATTTAACTTCCTAATTGGAAAAGCCTCCTTGGTATGTCACATATTTGGGAAACATCTAAAGTACGGGATAGAGGAGATTTGCGATCTCAGCTGGTCAGAAATGACTGCTTCAGAAGTACTCTGTCAGAAAGCACAGTGAGTACTGGTAGCCCTCGCTTTGCATGGTGACCCCTGTGCTTTCCAAAATAGTCTCCTTGTTCTATATGGTTTCACTGTGCAAAGGTAGCAAACAGTACTCACATGTATGAGTTTCTATTAACATAATATCAGGCAAAGTGGTAACTACCAGTAGTTACTCCAGGACTTAGTCACAGGTAGGTGACAATATAATTTGTTATTCAAACTGGGATGGGTTTGAAAGTAAAAGTGGGCTCTATTAATTATCACATTGGGACAACAGGCATAATTCAGCACTGTTCCAAGCAAAATATATGGTCACTGTGATCCTAGGTTTCTAACCAGGTGAGACCATGGATGAATGGGAAAGAAGTGGTAGACACCAGTGGTACCAAGAGCTCTGTGCAGACACAAGGCATGGTCTTGAGAGGCTTATGGAGAGTGTTAGCCTATTAAGTTGTTAATTCCTTGACTCATATCATGTTGTGGCTCCAAAGGCAGGTCTTGACTGCTCTGTATTGAATTGGTAGCCCAACACTGCTAGCATTGGCAAGGGTTTCAGGGTTAACAGAGGTCAAGCCTGAGCTTGACTACCTTCCCCAATACTGTAGGATGTGGTATTCAGCAATGACAAGTGGTGAGGCAAAATGGATTTGCCTTTCTAGGTACATGGTACTAATAAACCAGCATATGTGGTATATGAAAACAATCCATAAGTATGCAGAAAATACAATACAAGATGCTGTCATAAAACTTCCTTGACAAATGGTCATCTAGATTCTGCTAGAGCTCTATAGCACATCATCTGTGACAGAAAACAACCTTCATAAGGAGTCAATTTCATTGTTAGACAACTCTAGTTGTTTAGTATTCTTTCTTAGATGATGTTGATCTGAAACTTGTCTTTATATACTTTCTGTCCTTTTCTGTCTTCTGAATTAATAAAGAACACATTTCTTTCATTTCTTGGTACTCTCCCCTTGAACCCTTATTTTACTCCAGGGTGAAAAAAACCCCATTGCTCCCACCATTTTTCATATGATTTGTTCTAGCTACTTAGAAGAAAAGTATATTAGAAATATCTTGAGAAGACACATGAAATTCTCTTGCTTTGTGTCAGAATTAACAGATAAGTCACACTATTTGCTTTCTCTATGATATAGAGCATCAACATCTTGATTCATGAGCTGAACTTATTACTGATGATAAATTTTAGTGCCCTGTTCTGTTAGCTATTATCTTTGCTTTTTCCCATTTATCACTTTTTAATCTACTTTGTGAACAGTCAGATCTGTCACTAGAATTTCAAGAAACTATTAAATAAAACTGTTTTCTAAGAAAATATACTGTCTCCGTTATTGTAGAGTCATTTTGCTTTAAAAAGATTTACAATATTCCTGCACCATCCTCCTGTCCCTAATCCACTGCTGCTTCAGTGTTGTTAAGCTAAGCTTCAGTGGATATATTAATTCTTTTAAATCAGTCATTATTTCCATAGGGGTTTTTTTTTTTTTTTTAAGTACATCCTAAATGTGCAAACTTGGCATATATGTTGCCAAGTTTCCAGCAGGGAAATAAAGCTGCTTAAATCTGGATAACTTTTTTTAAAAAGTGGTGTGTGTAAACCACAAACTTCTCACATGATGAGGAGGAAGCTAATAAGAGCTTAGATTTGCTAGGCAATAGTAGAACTCGTTTATAAAGGGCCTCAAGGGCTAAGACGTATTTTTGTGGATTTTATCTCATGTGGTTTTAAAAAAAACTGAAGGTTTTTAAAGAAAGCAAACTCAGAGTGCCATCTACACTATGAGGATGTTTTCTAGAATCGAGTCTTGATTTTTGAAAGGCAAACTGACGTGACAAAATGAAGGGAGGACTCCCAGTGCAGTGGTCAGAATTGCCCTGGGACGGCTCTCTCCAACATGCGCTAAGGGAGGCCACTGTGCTCTGTGGCTGTCTTTGACATTAGCCATTCTTGGTGATTTCTGCTCTTTATAGTTTATTCTCTTATTCCAGTTCTGAACCAACAAGTTTTCATCAAGCACTGTCTAGGTGTTCACAGCAGGACGCTTAGCTCAGTATTTCAGAAAGAAAAAGAATGTGAAGTCGCTCAGTCGTGTCTGGCCCTTTGCAACCCCATGGACTGTAGCCTACCAGGCTCTTCAGCCCATGGAATTTTCCAGGCAAGAGTACTGGAGTGGGTTGCCATTTTCTTCAGAAGTAGAGTGTAAAAGAACAACTGTTTTTAGATTTAGGTGATTTGAGAGTTGGATGTTAGCTGTGAACTTGAATCAAATCAGGAAAATGTATTATTCCAGAGGCTGGATTTTTTTAGTATTTCTCAAGAAATACTCATCTCATGATATTTCATCATTAAGTCTGGATGTTTCTCCCCAAACATGTGAACTGTAAACCTATCCATTTTAAAATTACTCTGTGTTTTAAGATACACGTATTTAGCTCTAAGACAGTAAAGAACTTGAATTTGCCCCTAGGTCAGCAGTTGGGCTCTAATTGCTGACATTAGGTGAATACCAACCAGCTAAATCACAGTGGCTCCACAATGTTTTAAGGAGCCGTGTCTGCACAGTATACGGCCTCAAGTGCAAAACAGAAGGCTGCTTATACAAACAGTGGTGTGCACGTGCAAATTCCTTTTTGGGTTGAGAGCTGCTTATTTTGTACAGATAATTACCAGGCTGCATTCCCACTAAATATATTCTGCTGCCTTAAATTGGGGGCTTAATTGTGAAAACTGATCCTTTGAAGACATGAAACTCTTTGAAGGTTTCTTTCCTGACTGCAAAATTTTATGGGTTCTGTCTATAAATTGAGTTGTGCAGGATGACTGGGCTGATGAATTCTATAGACTGAGGTCCCGCGGTGTCACATTACCATTTCCTGCCAGAATACCCTCTTTGGCACAAAGATCCACGGGCCGTAGGTTGATGGTGACCTTATTCTCAAGCAAGTCAGGTCTCTGCTACTGGACATTCTCCCCATTTGGACAGTGCCTCATTGTCACCAATTGGAAAACGTGTTTCTATCAGGATAAAACATATGGAGGTGAAGGCACTACTTAACACTGAGTGCTGTGTGCTAAGTCACTTCAGTTGTGACCTGTGACCCCATGGACTGTACCTGCCAGGCTCTTCTGTCCATGGGATTCTCCAGGCAAGAACACTGGAGTGGGTTGCCATGTCCTCCTCCAGGGGATCTTCCCAATCCAGGATCGAACCCACATCCCTTACATCTACCTGTGTTGGCAGGTGGGTTCTTTACCACTAGCACTACTTAACACTAATGAATGATTGTTACATTTCAGCTTTGAGCACTGGGGAAGAAATGGCATTATCAAGTCCAAGGCATATACTTTCTCTGTATATCATTTCTGAGGGAGAAAATGACTGCCAAGATTAATATTAGGTTGCCAGATCTTTCCATGGTCCTGGATTAAAATTTACTTGACATGTAGGTGCCGAGAGCATCAACATAGGTGGGCATACTTTGCAAATTTATCTTTCAGAATCCAGGTTCAGAGATTCACTGGAGATTTTCTATGTGTGTTTTTATTTACTTCCTTCTTTCTCTGTTCTGCTGATTTTGTCCTGCAGAATCAACATGTGATGCTGAAAATGACAGTGCTAACCTGGCTGGGAAAATATTTTAAAAATACCAACAAAAAAAACCCCAGCATGTGACTGTGACCAGCATGCAAGGTAGGCGTGAATACTTGTGGTTTGCACTCTAAATCCAGGCTGTTGCTAGGAGCTATTCTGTAACTTTGCCTCAAACATTTCCACCAAGAGAACCTTCTTCATTGCCACATACCAAGCCATTCAATCTGCTGTGGTTTGGCCTGGAAGCCCACATCTGTGCCATGTTGTGAAGGTAGGTCACACTGTGGTTTTAAAAGACTGCTTTTAATATATTTTGCCTATGAATTGATGCAGCTCTCCTGAAGGGAAATTCAGCATTATCCATTAGAGGACTTAAAAATGTCTACACTTCATGACTCAGCAGTTTAGCTTCCTGGAATTTATCAGAAGAAAAAAAAAACAGTGTATTAAGATTTATGCTATAGTTCTTCAAAGTGTTAGCTATAATTTAAAAATTGAAAAGTACCATGCTACAAAATGAAAGACTGTTCATATAAATTCCACAGAATAATTGTAAATCAACTATATCTTAATAAAAATAAATAAATAAGCAAAAATAAAATATATTTCATAGAGGAGAATGGTATATGGCCATTAAAAACTAGTATGACTTGGAAATGGATATCAGGAGATGTTTATAATTGTTTAAAATGGAAAGAATAGTTTTGGAAAGTATAACCACTTTGAAACTACTTTTTGTAAAAAATAAAGGAGGTAACTATATAATAATGAGCACTGTCAGATTACAAAATGTGTGTGTGTGATGTTATAGGTTATTATCATCATACATTATCATCATTAACTCTAGATGTTTTGTATTTTATTTTTTGCACTCTTTGGTATTTTCAAAAAAACTAATAATCACCATGAAATAATAGTATTCCCAAGTGGCACTAGTGATAAAGAATCCACCTGTCAATGTAGGAGCCACAGAAGATGCAGGATCGATCCCTGGGTCAGGAAGATCCCCTGGAGGAGGGCATAGTAACCTACTCCAGAATTCCTGTCTGGAGAATCCCATGGACAGAGGAGCCTGGTGGGCTAGAGTCCACAGGGTTGCAGAGTCTGATACGATCGAGGTGACTTAGGTAGGCATGAATAGTCTTATAATTAAGTAAACAATAGCTCTTCTATTTTCATGCCCTCATGCAGAATTACCAAGGGCAGCAGTGTTTTATGGAAAAATCTTAGAAACAGACAAGCAATGAGTGGGTCTTCAATTTAAAAAAAAAAAAAAAACCTTTATTACCACCAAAGCTGTCTAGTTAATATGCGCTCATATGCTGTATTCTGCCTTCCTGGGTGCAACAAAAATGGCTACAGTTTCATTCTGAAATCATTGTCCATTCCTTTTCAAACATTCCTGAATGGCAGCACACAATGCCCACCTCTCCTTCCTGCTGCAGAGCTAGAAATAAACAACGTCCTTGTATGTATAACATAGCTAATGCTTCAATCAGTGAAGGGATATCCTTTTATGAAGCTGTTTCTGTCACACTGGAAGTTAAGAAGTATTAAAGAAATATTAAATTAGTTGAAAAGAGACTGCTATGTGTGGAGACTGGTTTGACTTTCAGGTTTCTGGTTTGACCTGGTTATAGGAACAGAGATGGATAAGGGAAAAAATACATTGGAATCTAAACACAGCATGAAAAAATTAGCAATGCCACTTGCCAATAAATGTTGCAGGATTGTAATTGCTGCAGTTTGGACACTGAAACAGTTTAATTGAGAGGGCTTGCCTGTAAAAGTTTTGCAGAAAACCGCAAAGGGAATCTTTGATCATGGCTTCTTGCCAGTTCCATTGGACTGCAGGTATCTTCACACACTACACTCCCAGTGCTAATGGGCTGTGATACCACAGCCCATCACCACAGCAAGGGTCTAGGAATATAGAGATGGATCAGGCACTGCTGTTCACCTGTGGCAGCTCTTGATGTAGAAAGTAAGAAACAAATATTATAATGCAATATAGTTAGCATAATAATCGACATATATACTCCATACTGCCAGCTCAGAATAAGGAATAATTACTCCATGGGCCCTGAAGTTCTGTTTAGGTTTCAAAACCAGGGTGATGCTTGATTTGGATCTTAAAGATTGAGTAGGCATGAAAATTATGAGTTCTTACAAAGTTTGAGTACTACAAATTATGAGTGGTGACATGTGGCAATGTAGTCCCATCATTTAGGGTTTTCTTAGGCCAACACAAAGGTCAAATTTGGTTCAGTCAACTGAACCGCTGGAAAATGTCATTTTGAATTTTACAAATATAGCCCTCGCCCCACATGCCATCTAAGAAATACCAAAAATTTCATAGCTGTGAGAAATGAGGCAAGTCTTTAACATCAAAGACACAAGACCCACACAGGCAGCAGATTCTGATTGCGAAGCATAAACTTCAGAACAAGAACTGATAAATGTTGTAGAAATGAACTTTCAGTAATTTCACCAATTTATCACAAGGCTCAGTTTAGTGTTTCTCAAACTTATTTTCTTCATCACTCCTTTGACAAAAAGCCTCAGACTCTTCCCCTAATTCCTTCTTCTTCTCCTCATAAAATTTCAATTTGTTTGTACACAATTACAGATCATTGTAACATCTGAGATTATTTCACCTTGCAGGAGTCAATTTTGCCCCATTGTGATTCATATTGCTTCCCTTTACTATGTGTGGTTTTAAATGAAGATGTTAGTCTCAAATTTTGTCTCCTAGATTGCTTGTAGCCCAAATTACTTTTTTAAAGATTTTTTTTTTTATATGGACCATTTTTTTAAGTCGGAGAAGGCAATGGCAACCCACTCCAGTACTCTTGCCTGGGAAATCCCATGGACGGAGGAGCCTGGTAGGCTGTTTTGTTTTGGTTCTATGGCTGCAAGGCATGTGGAATCTCAGCTCTCCCACTAAGTATCGAACTAATACCCCACCCCACACTGGAAGACAAAGTCCCAATCACTGGACTACCAGGGAAGTCCTCAAACCAAATTCTTTTAAAAAGGGGTCTGTATTTTGTTTTGTTGTTTACATGCCTCAAGTATATAAATCGAAACTCACATTCTGACTATGATAAAGTCCTTTAATGTGACCCCAAATAGCCATTCAAAGTAAGAAATCTTGTTCAGATTCTTTATGAAACCACTCTCAAGTTCTAAAATGTAGTTCTCTAATGAAGATTGTGACTGCCTCTCATGTCTCAGATTTTCTAGCAATACCTCATTTTTGTTGTCACAAGTATCATGAGTAATAATTTTAAAGAACAGACATAGATCAAAACTCCTTCAAGTGGACAGTCTTCCTTTTTTGGCCATAATTTGCCCTGGCTAACCTCAACTATACAAAATCACAGCATTAGGCAGTCAGAGCAATTTCAAAGAACACACACATACTCACGAACTAAAAAAGAGGCATAATTTTGTTTGGCAAACACAGACTGTGGCCAAAATTGTTCTGTAAAGTATAATGCTTCAAAAAATAGTATACCCACAACTATGCATCATGGGAGCTCTTATGAAAGCAAATAGAGATTGGCTGGGGAGGAGAGCCTCTACAAGAAGATAAAAGGGACGGCTTCCAGGTTTGGCAAAGTTAAAGTGGAAGACATTTGGAAAGGAGATGCATTGAGGACTTCAAGTAAATAGGAGGCTAACCCCTCTTCCCTGGACATATTTAGGATCTGAGGAGCAAAAGGCTTTAGATCCTTTCCCAGGATAACCAGCATGCACATGAGGGGCTCCAACAAAATGCAGATGAAGCTCAAGAACCCCCAAAGATGAATGTCCTGGGGGCTAAAGCAAGCACATCAGCAAAGCGTGGAGGACACTTGACCAAGACGTCCTCAAATTTCACCGTCATAGCTTGACTCACATGCACCAGAATTTTACAGCTGCAGGGCAGAAGATTTTGCCAGTTTTGTACACCAATCACTGAAATGACACATCATTAAAATTATTAATTTAAAAAAAACTATGAATAAAACAATTTAGATGTGTTGCCCATGAGCAACAGGAATTGGGATGAAGGGCTGAGGAGGGGTGGATCTGTCACCTTGTCTGTGAGAGTGTTTACCAGAAAAAAAATCAGGTGGCAATATCCAGAGATGGGGTCCACAAGCAAAATGTGCCTCAGTGCTCTTCCCTCCCCTTGGCTTCCTGTCATCACCAGCTCTCTCTGCCATCCCCACTAGATCTATCCTTCAGCCCTCAGGCACCTGCCCTCTTGACTCCTGGATGAAAGAAAAGTTACCATCTGAGACCCACTGACATGACTGATCTATAAACTTTCCACTGGTCTAGGACTTAAGGTTTGCAAAGTGCTGTCCTAAATGGATGGTGGATGTGCACAAATAAAAGGCTCCATGGGAAAATATTGTTGAGAAACTAGGATGGATACATTTAAACATATGTTGTTGTTTAGTTGCTCAGTTGTGTCTGACTCTTTTGAGACCCATGGACTATAGCCTCCCAGGCTCCTCTGTCCATGGGATTTCCCAGACAGGAATTCCGGAGTGAGTTGCCATTTCCTTCTCCAGGGGATCTTCCTGATCCAGGGATCAAACCTGTATCTCCTGCTTTGGCAGGTGAACTCTTTACTGCTGAGCCACTAGGCAAGCCCTTAAACATCTTTATCAATATGCTAACAAGACCTTGATTCTTCAACAGAAGCACATGGTATAGTTTCCTAACATTGGGAGATAAACTGAGAAATGCTAAAACGCAGCATTGTATTTTACCTTTACACTGACTAATAGAGGCTGTTACTTGTTAATATTAATTTAAAGTTAGGGGTATAAATAACTTTTGGTAAGCAAAAAAACCAACACCAAAACAAACAAAAAACCCAAAACAACAACAAAATACCCTCTGTAGTCACTTGGGCTCTATAAGAATATTCAATTTATTAAGTCTGACAAATTTGAAAAACTTGGCTTTCTTTTAGTTTTTAAATTCAACCTATAGTTCTTGATCATCTCTCCATATATCTATGATTAATACCATGAGAATAAGATAAATTTCACCTGTATCAAAATATCAATAAATTAATTTAATTTGAACATACCAAAATCACCTTAAACCATCAACTATATTTAAAATTTAGTTAAACTCCTCTAAATGTCATTTTTGTTTTTATAAATTTAATCATTTGATTTTCTTAAGTGACTCAACTATATGACAGGGTACACTTATGAGCTTATCTTTCAAAAACTTTCTAAACCCTTACAGCCAATATTTATATAATGCTTACTCTATGCCAGATAATGTTCTAAGTTTTTCATTTATTTAATCCTCAAATCAATCCCATGAGTTAGCTATCCTAATTTGTAATTTTGTCTAATTAAAAACTATTCTAATTTATGTTTTACAGGTTGAGGAAACTGAAGTACTGAAATCTTGAATAACTTGCTGAAAGTCATCCTGATAATAAGTGACAAAGCGCTCATTAGTTTAATATAATAAACTTAACAGTAAAAGAAATCAAATTATTTTAGCCATGCCAATACTCCTGACTAACTTAAATTCTCTAGAAACTTTCACTTAAAAAATGACAAAACTGACATGTCAGATTCTCTCCAACATACAAATACCTTAAACAACAAACATTATCTGGAATTTAAAATCATCTTTTAATACTAAGTTTGATTTTTATTTCTAAGCGTTCATAGAGTTTACAAGACCTAAATGAAGAAGAGATTGCCATCTCAGTCAATTCACAAACTCAGGATCACAATATAGTTACTTCTCAACCAGAAACCAGAATGAGAACATGAGGCCAGGGAGCAAAAAGCTTCCAGATGACCCTCCAAGCATCACAGTGAGAATGTTAGGTCATTTATTTTAGTATTGCCCATGGAGCATTGTGTTCAACTGAAATTGCAACCTACTTCTGAAATTATAACCTACTCTACTGGTGTGTGAATGTGTGTGTGTGTGTGAGAGAGAGAGAGAGAAAGAGAGAGAGAGAGAGAGTCTAAGGAATGCTTGGTTGGATTTACATGCTTTTTTTTTTTTAAACCATCTCATTGATTTCATTGATTTTCATGTGTTTTCTTTCAGTAACAACTCTACAGTCCTCTTCCTCATCAGCAGTTTGCAAATAAGGAAGGTGAAGAGCAGAGAATTAATTGATTTGCCCAGGCTCCAGCAGGGGACAAACAGTAGAGCTGAGATCCTAAGCCCAGGTCTTCTACATCTCCATCCAGTTGTTGCTGTTGTTCAGTTGCTAAGTTGTGTCGAGCGCTAAGTCGACTCTTTGCCACCCCATGGACTGCAGCATAGCAGGCTTCCCCATCCTTCACTGTCTCCCAGAGTTTGCTCAGATTCATGTCCACTGAGTCAGTGATGCTATCTGATCATCTTATCCTCTGCTGCCTTCTTCTCCTTTTGCCTTCAATATTTCCCAGAATCAGGATTTCAATCCAGAAACGTGCTCAGAATTGGTTCATAGGCCACCTGTTGTGCTGTTCAGGCTGAACTTGGAACCTGCTGTGCAATAGTTCGGTACCTCATGTTGAAATTATATTCCCCAACTTCTTTCTTCTGGCTGTGCCTTTGAAAATATTCACAGTTACTATTAGGGCATTCATTATTTCATCAGCCAGTCACAATATTTACTGGGCTGCTGTCAAACACTGGGCACTGCTTTTGGCACTTACAATGTTGTGAGACCGAAGTATTAATTTATATGGAGAGAAGGGTTAGGCTGTTTTTATTTTTTAATATACATTTATTTATTTTAATTGGAGGTTAATTACTTTACAATATTGTATTGGTTTTGCCATACAACAACATGTATCCGCCACAGGTATACACGTGTTCCCCATCCTGAACCCCCCTCCCTAGGCTGTTTTTAAGCAGAGCCATCACTACTGTACTTGACAGGGTTTCCACCAACCCCCCAACCCCCCAGAGTAACAGGAATCCTACTTAAATTGAGAACAAATGGACTTATCTGTATAACTGAAAACTCTATGAGTAGGAAGCCAAACATTCATGCATGTCTGGATCAGAAGCCTAAAGGATGTTATAAAGTCTACCTCCCTTGCTCTTAAATCTGTTTCTACACATTCTCTGTCTCCATGTCTTAATTTGCCACATTTTGAGTTCTGGCCTGATTTTTTTCCTGCTGCTGACTTCTTCTCCTTAGCAAGTGAAAGTAACTGCAGATCTCATGTGCCTTTCCCTTTCATCTTGTGATTTTAAAAGATGCAAGAGCATCTCTTCTAAATGTTCTTGGAGAAGAAATCTTGGAAAGAACGTTAGTTGACCCATCTCTTTGAGCCATGTGCCCAGTACTGAATGAATCATGGTAACCAGGGGTTTGGAGAGTCCTGGGCCACACGCCCTGGAGTAGAACCACGCCTGCCTAAGCCGCTTGGAATGGTAAAGGCAGGGTGATGGGCAGGCAAGCCTCTCGGACCACATGTGTATTCTGATGTCTCTGTCTCCCTCCATCCCTCTCTTCTTTCCTTCCCTTAATAGTCATTGTTATCTATCATAATAATATAATTATAATACTGTTATCTATTAATATATATTATACTATATATAAACTATATTTAATATATAATTAAGACTAAGCTTCAGAAAAAGGAATATGACAAGACTGTATATTGTTACCCTGTTTTTTAACTTATAGGCAGAGCACACTATGAAAAATACCAGGCTAGATGAATTACAAGCTGGAATCAAGATTGCTGGGAGAAATATCAACAACCTCAGATATGCAGATGATACCACTCTAGTAGAAGAAAGTGAAGATAAACTAAAGAGCCTCTTGATTAGGGTAAAAGAGGAAAATGAAAAAGCCAGCTTAAAACTCAATATATTAAAAAGTAAGATCATGGCATCCAGCCCCAACACTTCATGGTAAATAGAAGGGGAAAAAGTGGAAGCAGTGACAGATTTCTTCTTGGGCTCTAAAATCACTGTGGGTGGTGTCTGCAGCCTTGTTATTAGAAGATGGTTGCTTCTTGGAAGGAAAGCTATGACAAATCTAGACAGTGTATTAAAAAGAAAGACATCACTTTGCCGACAAAGGTCCATATAGTCAAAGCTATGGTCTTTCTAGTAATCATGTACGGATGTGAGAGTTGGATGATAAAGAAGACAGAGCACCGAATAATTGATGCTTTTGAACTGTGGTGTTAAAGAAGACTCTTAGGAGTCCCTTGGACAGCAAGGAGATCAAACCAGTTCATCCTAAAGGAAAGAAACCCTGAATACTTATTGGACGGACTGATGCTGAAGCTGAAGCTCCAACACTTTGGCCACCTGATGCGAAGAGCTGACTCACTGGAAAAGACTCTGATGCTGAGAAAGACTGAGGGCAGAAGGAGAAGAGGGTGACAGAGGATGAGATGGTTGGATGGCATCACCAATTCAATGGACATGAACTTGGGCAAACTCCAAGAGATGGTGAGGGACAGGGAAGCCGGGCATGCTGCACTCCATGGGGTCGCAAAGAGTTGTACACGACTTGGTGACTGAACAACAACAAAAGCTTCAGAGATGCAAAGTTATATATATTTCTTCCTGACTCTATTTGCATTAAGTAGCATATTACTATTATATATTACATAATATATTACTATTATAATCATAGTTATAATAGATATCATTAATATATTACATATAATAATACATAACTATATTATATAAAATAATTATATGTATATATGTTATGTCTAAATATAACATATTTGTATTGTATTATATTACAAGGGAATGGGGGAAAAGGAAATGGCAGCCCACTCCAGTACTCTTGCCTGGAGAATCCCAGGGACAGGGGAGCCTGGCGGGCTGCCATCTATGGGGTCGCGCAGAGTCGGACACAACTGAAGTGACTTAGCAGAGGCAGCAGCACAAGGGAAGGGAGTCTGTAAAGACTCTGAGGTGGGCAGGACCGTGGTGATTTAGATCATGTAAGAGGCTAGTCTGACTGTTGCTCTGAGCATGGAAGCGTGGAGACAAGAGCATGAGCTGGGGGTTGGCAGGAGGACATCAGGGGCCAGATCACGCAGGATCTTGAGAAGTCAGGACGAGCCTCTGTGGCTTTATAGAGACAGTGCCCTACTAGTATTGAGGTTGTGTAATCTAATGGAATGATATTAATGGCAGGAATTTCTGGCCATTAGAAATGTGGAATGGGAAGACAACAAGATGTCAGGTTATTTAAGGGCCCCTGGGTCTTCAGCGTTTCACAAATCACTCTATGTAGCTGGCATCTGGCAGGGAAGCAGTTATTGCTTAGGCAGGGGTTCTGCCCTCAGTCTTTCTCAGCCTAGAGCACATTCAGTTCAGTTTGCAAGGATGTGTGACTCGGGTTGGTATATTTTAATCTTCTGAAGCAAAGTGTGCACTGCTTTTCAATTTTGAAAAAACTGAAAATGCCCTGAACTATCTTTATTGCACCTCTTGTCTTCTATCCCCTGCCAAGATCACATCTGTTCATCCTTGGATATAAGCTCAACCATCGCTTCTTTTGAAAGCCTTCCCTGATATTTTGTCTGGATCAAGATCCATCTGCCACATACTCTTTACCATAGTTCTATTGCAGAACAGAGTTACTAAACACGTACTTGTGTAATGCTAGATGAGGTTATAAGAATAACTCATCACACGAGCTTGGAAATTTTATGCGTGCAATGACTATATCCCCCAGTGCTGAGCACACAGTAGGTGATCAATAACTATCTGTTAATAAGTGAATAATCTTTTCATTTAAATCTGGTGACATTCTATGATTGTGGTTGGTCTGCAGTTGAAGACTTGCTCAAAATGGGCTCTCAACGGTATTTGCTGAAAGACATTAAATAAAGAAAAATAAATCAAGGCTGTTTTTAGAATGCCTGAACCATGTAACTTTTAACATATAATTTGATTAAGAGATCAAAAGCACAGAAGAAAGATCCGAGTCATCTCCTTTTGAATTCCGCTCTTTGTAGAGTCACACATTCATGACCTTTGTTCCTGTCTCTGAATCTCTCTGTCAGAAAAATGCCTGCTGCTGCAAGCCTGAAGGGGGATGAGACATGGGAAGAAGGGACAGAACCTCTGGGCCAAGTAATAACCTCCTCTCTTCTGGCAAATACCGTAATATGCTATGGCTCAGCTCTTGTCTGGAAAAATCTTCTTAGACGTTTTTATTTACTAACTGTTCAATGTTTAAACGATTCTTAATGGAAGAGAATTGAGCACACACACACACGCACACACACATCACATACATTTCCCATTTGCTAAAGATGTCTCTCATGTTTAGCTCCTGTGACTAACCATAATTTTCACAATTTTACATTATCCTTTAACTTTCAGTTTCCTCTTCAATAAACAGGCCCAGACCTCCAGCAGTAGCTGGCTAGGACTGCACTGTGGCTACTAGGAGATGAGATTTCAGTGATGCTAAAATATTCATGGCATTTGGACTCATAATGGTTATACTATTCTAGAAGGGGAATCTTGAAGATGAGTTGACATAGCTCCATCAGCAAACATCCCACCGGATGTTTTCTTAAGCATTCTGAACAAAGTTCAACTGCCCTTTGAGAAAGAAAGCACATTTCTTTCTCATTTATAATTTTTGGAAAGATACCAACCCCCAAATTCTGAGAGTTCATTAGAGGAAAAACTGCCCAAATATAACAATACTTTGTTTGTCCTTTAATCCATAGAACCACATAGTTATTTTTTAAGTATCTCGGCAATTAATTACTACAATTTCTTGAGGAAGGCAGGAAATACTAGCCACATTTTATAGCTATTATAACAGAAACAGGAAGGATTTACTCTTCTGAGATTAACAGCCTTCCTGGAAGAAGGTTAGCTTCTTGGAGAATGTGTTAATAATTTAAGATCATGGTTAATTTTAGCCCTGTACAAGAACAGCAGAATTCAAACTGACCAAGATAGACTCTTATGTTTGCAAATACAGGTTGTCTTGAGAGGTTTGCTTAAAAAGATGAAGGACCTAGTGATTAAGAAAACTTGGAATAGTTACGTGGAAAATATTTATACTTCACTGAATTACACTTACACATTTATCTTACTTTTCTTTAGGCCACTGTAGCTTATAGTGCACAGCTTATTTGCACAGCTTATAGTGCAAATCCTAAACAAAGTAATAGTTTTCAAAGATAGCCCCTTTCTAGCAGTATCAGTGAAACCTGAGTAGTCTAAAATATTTTTTTCCAGTTTAAGCAATGTTTGCTTTTTCCCATGTATACAGGAGTAGCTAAGGGATTCATCTTTTTCAATTTGGTGGTAATCATCCTTGGTTCTAAATGTTCAGCGATTAGATTCCCTCCCGGCATTTCCAATCTCTGGCAACCACTGATGTTTTCTCCATCTCCCTAGTTTTGCCTTTCCCAGAACGTCATGTATTTGGTATCATAAAATATGGAGGCTTTTCAGATTGACTTCTTTCACTTAGTAATATGGGTTTAAGGTTCTTCCATGTCTTTTCATGGCTTGATAATTCATTTCTTTTTAATGCTGAACAATTTTCTATTTTCAGGATATACCATAGTTTATCCATTTACCTCCTAAAGGACATAAACATCTGTGTGTGGGCTTAGTGTATGGGTGGTGAGGTGGGGCAGGGAGGGGCAATTTTGTGTGTACATAAGCTTTCAACTCCTTTGTAGTTAATACCAAGGACAGTGATTACTGGATCACATAAGTATTTGTTTAGTTTTGTAAAGAAACTGTCAAACTCTCTTCCAATGTGGATACACCATTTTGCATTCCCATCAGCAATGGATAAGAACTCCTGTCACTCCATATCCTTGCTAGCAATTGGTGTTGTCAGTGTTCTGGATTTTGGTCATTCTGCTGCTAAGTCACGTCAGTCGTGTCCGACTCTGTGCGACCCCACAGATGCCAGCCCAGCAGGCTCCTCCGTCCCTGGGGTTCTCCAGGCAAGAACACTGGAGTGGGTTGCCATTTCCTTCTCCAATGCAAGAAAGTGAAAAGTGAAAGTCAAGTCACTCAGTCGTGTCCGACTCTACGCGACCCCATAGACTGCAGCCTACCAGGCTCCTCCGTCCATGGGATTTTCCAAGCAAGAGTACTGCAGTGGGTCGCCAGTGTCTTCTCCTTGGTCATTCGAATAGGTGTTAATTTATATTTATGATTAATTCTCATTGATGTGAGGTTTATTGTTTTGCCCTTGTCTATGTAATGTTTTCTTGTTGGATTGCCACTTTAAAAATTGTTTCATCTCTTGATAAGGTTTTTGGGTAGTCAATAGTCATGTTTAATAATCTGATGGTTCTCTTGTGAACATTCATGTTCTGTGCAATTCTCTGTACATAAGTACAAGTGTCTCTCTAGGGTATATGTGGTAGGAGTGAAATAGCTATTGCAGAGTTAGTTCAATATTACTAGGTGAGGCTCAGTTGTCTTCCAAAGCTGATCCAATATACATGCACCTATAATGAATGAGAATTCCTTTTGGTGTATAGTCTTACCAACCCATAGTCTGACATTTATCATTTTTGTGAGTTAGTTTAATGTTATATCATTATTAGCAAAGTTGAGTATTTTTCACGTTTTTATTGGTCATTTATGTTTCCAGTGAAATGTCTCTTCATGGCCTTGCTTTTGTCTTTTTCTTATAAACTTGAAGAAGTAGTTTACAATTTACATGCTTTGAGTTTTACTTAAGAAATTCTTCCCAACTGTAGACTCATAAAATTTCCCCTATATATTATTCTAAAAGTTTTGTCTTTGACATTTAAGTCCTGAATCCACTTGGAATTGTTTTCATGTATATTTTGAGGTAGAGATCCATTTCCCTTTCTCCCCGCATGGATATTTTGTTTTCAGTACCATTACTGAGTGGGAGTCTTTTCTTTCCCCATTTGTGTGCAATACACCTCTGCTCTGCTTCTATTTCCGTGAATTTGTGTTATTCCCAAGCCCTGTATTTGATTTCATTAGAAAATTTTTCCTTGAGCAAAGAGCTTTTGCTATCACAGCCTTATTTAATATAACTCGAAATTTTTATATCTAGTAAGTCATTTTCCTCTAGCTAACTCTTCAGGAATGGTTTAGCTCTTCTTGGTCCTTTACCTTTCATATAAATTAAACATTTATCAAAAAAATCCTATTGACTTTTTAAATTTGGTCTTATATTAACTTATAGATTAACTCAAATAGAATTGAAATCAATGTCTTTAAGCTCATATTCTATGATCATGCTATATCTTTCCATTATATAGACCTTCCTTGAAATATTATAACAGTTTGATAAATTTCTCCAAATATAGTCTTGTACATAGTTTACTAGCTTTATTCTCAGGTGCTTTATATGTTCAGCTGCTATTAGAAATTATGTTTTTAAATTTCTTGCCTAACATTTTCTTTCTAATATATAGAAACACAATGGACTCATGTGTGTATCAATCATATATCAACCTTGTTAAAATCTCCAGTGAATTCTAATAATAGTTTGTCCACTTATAATTTTGGGTTTTTTTTTTTGTATAATCACAGAACCTATAAAAATAATATTTATTCCTTTTTGAAATTATACATTTGCTTTTTATATTTTTGTGTAGTCCAAGAGATCGTCTCTCTCTGTCAATATAAAGACATGCTTTTGAGGTTTGTTTGGTAGTAATGTGAACCAAAATATTAAGATTATGAAATGGTGCTCGGGAAAAAATTTTAAACTACTGAAAAAAATATTGTGCTGTTGTAGGACTCCTCAGGTTCTACTTATTATTTATGACAATTTGGTACTTTTAAGATTTAGGAATTTATTTCAGATAAATTTTCAATATTTTTACTCAAAGTTGTTTGTAATTTTATCTTTTATGTCTTTGTGTTATCTTCAATCATAATACCTTTATTACCATGAAGTAATAAGCAGTTTTGAGTATTTAAAAGTATACAGTAACATTATTTAACAAATACATACAGATTTTTTAAAGTTTTTTTTTCTTGTTTTTAATTTCTAAAACTGGATAAATAAATGTCTGAATATAAAGATGTTTGAAACTTTTTGAGATGCTATATAGGCTTATGTATGATGAATTTTTATATATATGTGTGTGGGGGGTGTATATATACATATATACATGCACATACTTCATTGTGGCAAAGAATGTATATTTGCAGTGATGGGGTATAATGTTCTATATATGTCCATAAGATCATCTTGTTAATTGTGTTATTTGTATAAAGTGTTAGTCACACAGTTGTGTCCAACTCTTTGTGACCCCATGGACTGTAGCCCACCAGGCTCCTCTGTCCATGGGATTCTCCAGCAAGAATATGGGAGTGGGTTGCCATTCCCTTCTCCAGGGGTTATTTGTATAGTCTTATTGATATTGATTATCTGTTGTATATCAATATTTAGAGAAGCATTAAAATGTTCAATATTCACAGTTGATTTGTCAATTTCTTATGTAGATATAACAATATTTTCTCTTTATATTTTGAAAGTCATCATAAATCCATTAAAGTTTAAAATCACTATATAATCCTTAGGAATTAAAGATTTGTAATTATGTGATGACCCTCTTTATCACTAACATTGCTTTTTGCTCTAAAATACATTTTCTGATTATTTTGTTGTTATTCAGTCACTAAGTCATGTCCAACTCTGCTACCCCATTAACTGCAGCATGTCAGGCTCCCCTGTCCTTCACCATCTCCCTGAGTTTGCTCAAATTCATGTCTATTGAGTCAGTGATGATCTAACCATTTCATCCTCTGCTTCCCCATTCTCCTGTTGCTTTCAAGTTTTCCCAGCATCAAGGTCTTTTCTAGTGAGTCTGCTTTTTGCATCAGGTGGCCAAAGTATTGGAGCTTCAACATCAATCCTTCCAATGAGTATTTAGGGTTGATTTCCTTTAGGATTGACTGGTTTGATCTCTTTGCAGTCCAAGGGACTCTCAAGAGTCCTCTCCAGCACCACAATTCAAAAGCATCAATTCTTTTTTTTTTTTTTAGTTTTTTATTTTTTAAATTTTAAAATCTTTAATTCTTACATGCATTCCCAAACATGAACCCCCCTCCCACCTCCCCTCCCCATAACATCTTTTTGGGTCATCCCCATGCACCAGCCCCAAGCATGCTGCATCCTGCGTCAGACATAGACTGGCGATTCAATTCACATGATAGTATACATGTTAGAATGTCATTCTCCCAAATCATCCCACCCTCTCCCTCTCCCTCTGAGTCCAAAAGTCCGTTATACACATCTGTGTCTCTTTCCCTGTCTTGCATACAGGGTCGTCATTGCCATCTTCCTAAATTCCATATATATGTGTTAGTATACTGTATTGGTGTTTTTCTTTCTGGCTTACTTCACTCTGTATAATCGGCTCCAGTTTCATCCATCTCATCAGAACTGATTCAAATGAATTCTTTTTAATGGCTGAGTAATACTCCATTGTGTATATGTACCACAGCTTTCTTATCCATTCATCTGCTGATGGACATCTAGGTTGTTTCCATGTCCTGGCTATTATAAACAGTGCGGCGATGAACATTGGGGTACATGTGTCTCTTTCAATTCTGGTTTCCTCGGTGTGTATGCCCAGCAGTGGGATTGCTGGGTCATAAGGTAGTTCTATTTGCAATTTTTTAAGGAATCTCCACACTGTTCTCCATAGTGGCTGTACTAGTTTGCATTCCCACCAACAGTGTAGGAGGGTTCCCTTTTCTCCACACCCTCTCCAGCATTTATTGCTTGCAGATTTTTGGATCGCAGCCATTCTGACTGGTGTGAAGTGGTACCTCATTGTGGTTTTGATTTGCATTTCTCTAATAATGAGTGATGTTGAGTATCTTTTCATGTGTTTGTTAGCCATCCGTATGTCACAAGCACGGAAATTGAAACTGTAATCAGAAATCTTCCAGCAAACAAAAGCCCAGGTCCAGACGGCTTCACAGCTGAATTCTACCAAAAATTTTGAGAAGAGCTAACACCTATCCTCCTCAAACTCTTCCAGAAAATTGCAGAGGAAGGTAAACTTCCAAACTCATTCTATGAGGCCACCATCACCCTAATACCAAAACCTGACAAAGATGTCACAAAAAAAGAAAACTACAGGCCAATATCACTGATGAAAATAGATGCAAAAATCCTCAACAAAATTCTAGCAATCAGAATCCAACAATACATTAAAAAGATCATACACCATGACCAAGTGGGCTTTATCCCAGGGATGCAAGGATTCTTCAATATCCGCAAATCAATCAATGTAATTCACCACATTAACAAATTGAAAAATAAAAACCATATGATTATCTCAATAGATGCAGAGAAGGCCTTTGACAAAATTCAACATCCATTTATGATAAAAACTCTCCAGAAAGCAGGAATAGAAGGAACATACCTCAACATAATAAAAGCTATCTATGACAAACCCACAGCAAACATTATCCTCAATGGTGAAAAATTGAAAGCATTTCCCCTAAAGTCAGGAACAAGACAAGGGTGTCCACTTTCACTGCTACTATTCAACAAAAGCATCAATTCTTTGGCACTCAGCCTTCTTTATGGTCCAGCTCTCACATCTGTACATGAGTTCTGGAAAAACCATAGCTTTGGCTATATGGACCTTTGTTGGCAAAATGATGTCTCTGCTTTTTAATATGCTGTCTAGGTTTGCCATAGTTTTCCTTCCAAAGAGCAAGTACCATTCAATTTCATGGCTGCAATCACCATCCATGGTAATTTTGTAACTCAAGAAAATAAAATCTGTCACTGCTTCCATTTTTTCCTCTTCTATTTGTCATGAAGTGATGGGACCAGATGCCATGATCTTCGTTTTTTGAATGTTGAGTTTCAAACTACTCCATTTCTTCTTAGGGATTCTTGTCCACAGTGGTAGTTATAATGGTCACCTGAATTAAATTCACTCATTCCTGTCCATTTTAGTTCCCTGATTCCTAAGATGTCGATGTTCAATCTTGCCATCTCCTGCTTGACCACAGCCAATTTACCTTGATTCACGGACCTGAAAGTCCAGGTCTTATGCAACATTGTTTTTTATAGCACTGGACTTTACTCTTACAACCAGACACACTCACAACTGAGCATCATTTCTGCTTTGGCAGGGCGCTTCATTCTTTCTGAAGCTACTAGTAATTGCTCTCTGCTGTTCCCCAGTAGCTGTATTGAACACCTTCCAATCTGGAGGGCTCATTTTCTGGTGTCATATCTTTTTGCCTTTTACTATTCATGGGGTTCTCACAGCAATAATACTGGAGAGGTTTGCCATTTGCCTCTCTGGTGGACCACCTGTTGTCAGAACTTTTCACTATGACCCATCCATCTTGGGTGGCCCTGCATGGCATGGCTCATAGCTTCACTGAGTGACACTAACCCCTTCATCACAACAAGGTTGTGATCCATGAAGGGGTTCTGTGTTACTAATATAACTAAATTAGACTTGCTTTGATTTATATCTACATAGCATATGTTTCATCATTTTTAAATTTAAACTTTTGTTTCCTATAAACAATATAAAGCTAGATTTCATTATTCAGTCTAACAATCTTTGATTTTCAAGAAGAAATAATTTTGTTTACATATAGATCAAATCCAAGTCTCCCACATCGCAGGTAGATTCTTTACCCTCTGAGCCACCAGGGAAGTCTGAAGAATACTGGAGTGTATATTTGGATTAACTGCTACCATCTTATTTTCTACTTTCTATTTGCTGACTCTAATTTTTTTCTCTCTTGCCATTTTAATTGATTGATATTTTCTTCTTCCACCATTTAATATTTTCTCTGATATTTTGGTGGAGAAGGAAATGGGAACCCACTTCAATATTCTTGTCTGGAGAATTCCATGGACAGAGGAGGTTGGTGGGCTACAGATCATAGGGGCAAGCAACTGAGCATCTGATAGTTTGGGAGATGTAAACTATTTTTCTATAGTTTTCTAAAGATTATAGTTTTAATATAAATTATTTTAAAAGTTTTAACACTACATTTAAAAATACTAGAGTAACCTATTATATTGTAAAGCTAAATACCGTTATTCTTCTGAATACTGTATCTTAAAGTGGCTTAACTCCAGTCATCCATTCAAGATAGTGATAATGCTTCAGTCAATTCAATCTTGAACTTTTATTCCCACAATGATTCATTGTTAAAATTTCATACATGTCTATTAAATTCAATTTTTTCATATACTTACATTTTCATAGCTCACTATTCATCTCTTATCTCAGATCTTTGTCTTTAAGGACATCTTTTAGAAGTTACAAATCATTATTTGTATAATAATCTCTGTTTCCATTTACCTGAAGTTGCCTTTATTTTGACCTTTTTCTTAAAAGATGGTTTTTTATTGGCTATAGTAACTGGTTTATATTCTAAAGGCCATTATTTCTTTTTCCCTGCACTTTGACTGTATAACTGCACATTCTATAACTTGTATAATCTGAATCATGGCCCCAGTTCTATAGACTATTTTGATCTCAAACCAAGGCAGAATTACAAGTTGATGACATACATTTTTGTGACATACATTTTTTCCCTTCCTCTAGTCCCACCAACAAACTTCATGGAAATCCAGCCTCTCCTTCAAAGTCTCCATGCTGTTCCTTGGAACTCCCTGGGCATGTCTCATGTGGGCCCACAAGCAAGTCACTTTTCGGATCATCTTGTTCTTCAGTCTTAAGTCGTGCGGCACTTTGCGACCCCTCGGAATGCAGCACACCAGGCTTCCCTGTTCTTCACTGTCTTGCTGATCCTGCTCACAGTGCTAATTGTCTCGCTGTATCTCACTGTGTGCACTGTTCTCTGAACTTATGTTAAGCAAGCCAGGAGCTAAGAGGCTGGAAGAAAATGCAAGGAGTGGTAGGAAGTGCAGGTGCATTTATTCTCTACTGGCTGGAGCAGCAGCCAGTAGCAACAGGCATAACACAACATAACCACACACAACGCTTCAGGGCTTTTCCAGCTGAAGCTTATAAATATACTTATAGACCAAAAGTGGCCCCCTAGCCAAACAAGTACCTCATGATGTGCATGTGCAGTGCTATGAATGATCTCAGCTGTTACATGACCATCCAAAGTCATTGTTTATTGAACATGGGGAGAGGGTGTGAGGATGTGGTGTGAGAGAGCCTGACTGGCGCCATCTTGTTAATTTCTCCACTCTCAGAGTTTACTCAAATTCATGTCCATTGAGTCTGTGATGCCATCTAACCATCTCATCCTCTGTTGCCCTCTTTTCCTCCTGCCTTCAATCTTTCCCAGCACCAGGGTCTTTTCCAATGAGTTGGCTCTTTGCATCAGGTGGCCAGGGTATTGGAACTTCAGCTTCAGCATCATTCCTTCAAAGGAATTTTCAGGGTTGGTTTCCTTTAGGAGTCACTGCTTTGATCTCCTGGCTGTTCAAGGGACTCTCAAGAGTCTTCTCCAGCCTCACAATGTGAAAGCATCAATTCTTCAGTGCTCAGAGTTCTTTATGGTTCAACTCTCACATCTGTACATGACTACAGGAAAAACCGTAGCTTTGACTATTCAGACCTTTGTCAGCAAAGTGATTTTTAATACTCTGTCTAGGTTTGTCAGAGCTTTCCTTCCAAGGAGCTAGGGTCCTACAACTTCATGGCTGCAGTCACCATCCACAGTGATTGTGGAGCCCAAGGAAATAAAATTTGCCACTGTTTCCATTTTTCCCCATCTATTTGCCATGAAGTGATGGGACCAGATGCCATGATCTTAGTTTTTTGAATGTTGAGTTTTAAGCCAGCTTTTTCCACTATCCTCTATCATCCTCATCAAGAGGCTCTTTAGTTCTTTGCTTTCTGCCATTAGGGTGGTGTCCTCTGCATATTGTACAGCAGGTTCCAGTCTTTGCCAGGTTCTCTGCTTCCTCCAGGCCTCATGTGCCTATAAACCTTCATGAGAGGATGTACTTTTGCTGGGCGTTCCCCCCACATGGTTCTGATATTTATGCCATGTCAGGGTTCCATCATCTCTAGGGTCCTGATGATGTTATTCTTGTGCCAGTGACAGGCTGTGTCACGTGGAGAGGAAGGGGCAGAGGGCAGGGAGGTGAATGGAGGATGGGCTTCACCTGTAGGGGGTTTATGGGAGGACTCCATATATGGCAGATACAGAATAAGAGACACTGTGCTCTTTGTAGAGAGACCTGCCTCTCGGGTGACTGATGTGTTGTTAACGAGATAATCTCCTGTCTTTTTCTCCTTTAGAATGAGTTCTTTCCTATGTACCCTCTTTCTTCCATCACACAAATAGCCTCCTGGTGGACCCATCCCATACGTTTCCCTAGGTACTCAAGTATACGTGAATGCCAGACTGAAGATCTGGGTATAAATGAAAGCTGGAGCCCTCTAAACAGCATAAACTGGATGTTTTATAAGCATTCAGTTCAGCTCAGTCGCTCAGTCATGTCCGGCTCTTTGCGACCCCATGAATCACAGCATGCAAGGTCTCCCTGTCCATAACCAACTCCCGGAGTTCACTCAGACTTGCATCCATCGAGTCAGTGATGCCATCCAGCCATCTCATCCTCATATTTATACAGTAATTTTTACCATAACATTGTATCCATTCTTTATTGCATCTCTTTTAATTTGCTTTACATTTAAATATAAAGATTTTTATTTTTAGAAATTTTATTCTTCTAAAATTTCTCTGTTGAAGCATTTGCCATTTATTTAGCTGGTTTTAACCTTCATTCCTGTACTTTAAATATAATTAAGTGCATCTTTCTTCCATTTGTTGGAGGTTTCGTCTATATTTAAAAAAATATTTTTCTCATTTTCTTAATTTCCTGTTTTCTATTTGTGTTTTTTAGCTAACTGTGTTTCAGGTCTTGAATATTGAATTTCTTGATGTCTTTTTTTTCTTTTTTTTTTATTTGCTTTGTTCATTTCAGAATGTTTTCTGCTTATTTGTATTTCTTACCCTTTTTCCAATGTTGTTAAGACTTTATGTGGTGATTTACTCCTTGGCCTTTTTGATATGTTTTAAAATTAACTGAATAAAGATTTTGCAGAAGAAATTTAGCCTGTCTTATTTTAGATACATTTTTATTTCACTTTTTACTTAAGTATAATCTGAAGCTTTCCCTGGAGAAGGAAATGGCAACCCACTCCAGTATTCTTACCTGGAGAATCCCATGGACAGAGAAGCCTAGTGGGCTACAGTCCATGGGGTTGCAAAGAGTCAGACACTACTGAGCACATGGCACAATGTGAAGCTTTATAAATATTATTTACTGTGCTCTGCATTCTCAAATGAACACGAGGGCCATGTTCATTGTATTGCAACTAAAGCCTCGAAAAATGATATTCAACTCATCTCAAGACATGTTGGCTACCACCAGTGAGAACATCACTGACCCTAGAGAAAAGCAAAGAAGTAGAATTTCTAATATATATATACACACACACATATATACATATGTGTATATGTATGTGTGTGTGTATATAGATATATAAACTTGGCTTGAACTTGGAGAAATATAAATGTTTTGTTCTTTGTTCTCACTTTAATATCAGAGTCCCTGTTTTAAATGATCACATTTACCATAGGAATTCAAAGCACTATCAGAACAAATATGAAATATGAATAAACTCTATCAGTGGAATCAACACTCTTAAAGGCAATGATGTGTGTAAGTGTGTGTATAGAACCCCTTTTTGTTTTAATTCTGCCATGCATTGATGTTCTTATATGTACCTGGAATTCTGTGTATACCTTTCTATAGGTATGCTTGATATTGTGTAAAGTGATTTAGAATTTGTCTTAAACATATGCATATCCTACAAGCAACAGTTTAATATATTTATTCCTGAATGTGCCAGGTTGCATGAGGTGTTTGTTTTTAACTTTTGTAAAAACCTCCTTACTCTGCCTTTACCACTGGACAAGAGGGACAGTAAAATCATCACTGAAAATGCATTACTGCTGGCTCGTCAACAAGAAGCAAGTCATCTACAGGAATGTGCTATACAATCCCTGTCGCAGAACAGTCTGTTCCCAGCAGTGGCTCATCTGGCGGGCAATCTGGAAGACTTTTTCCACCCATTTCTGCCAACTGTGCTCCCCAGTGCAGTCTTTCCTCTCCAGCTTCTATGGAGCCTGTATATCTCGAACTTAAAATTGTTACCACTTTGCCATAGCTTTTATTTAATTTTTTAATTGGAGGATAATTGCTTTACAATGTTGTGTCAGTTTCTGCTATACAACAAAGTGAAAGTTATATGTATACTTATATCCCCTCCCTCATGAGCCTCCCTTCCCCCTCTGCATGCCAAGCCATCACAGAGCACAGAGTTGAGCTTCCTGTGCTACAAAACAGCTTCCTGCTGGCTATCTGTTTTACACATGGTAGTGGATATATGTCAATGCTACTCTCTCAGTTCATCCTACCCCACCCACTCTGTCCACACGTGTTCCCTACATCTGTGTCTCTATTTCTGCACTGTAAATAGGTTCATCTGTACCCTTTTCTAGATCCATACATATGCATTAATATACTGTGTCTGTTCTCTTTCTGATTTACTTCACTCTGTATGGCAGACTCCAAGTCCATCCACATCACTATAAATACCCAATTTCATTCCTTTTTATGGCTGAGTAATATTCCATTGTACTTATGTATCACATCTTTACTCATCTGTTGATGGACATTTAGTTTGCTTCCACGTCCTGGCTATTGTAAACAGTGCTGCAATGAACACTGGAGTACATGTGTCTTTTTGAATTATGGTTTTCTCAGGGTGTCTGCCCAGGAGTGGGATTGCTTGGTCATATGGTAGTTCTATTAAAACAAAAATAAACAAATGGGAACTAATTAAACTTAAAAGCTTTTGCACAGCAAATAAAACCATAAAAAGATGAAAAGACAACCCTCAGAATGGGAGAAAATATTTGCAAAAGAAGCAATGGACAAATGATTAATCTCCAAGTTATACAAGCAGCTCATGCAGCTCAGTATCACAGAAACCCCAAACAGCCCAGGAAGACCTAAATAGACATACAGATGGCCAACTAACATGTGAAAAGATGTTCAACATCACTAATTATTAGAGAAATGCAAATCAAAACTACAGTGAGGTGTCACCTTACAGAAGTTAGAATGGCCATTGTGAAAAAGTCTACAAATAACAAACACTGAAGAGGATGTGGAGAAAAGGGGATATTCTTGAACGGCTGGTAGAAATGTAAATTGGTACAGTCACTATGGAGAACAGTATTGAGGTTCCTTAGAAAACTAAGAAATGGCGCCTGTTACTCCTGAGGGTTCCTCTCTCTCCACTGTTCACCACTGGCCTTCTAGTTCCACCTTCACAGACCAGCTCCTCCCTCTTCCTACAGCCTACCCCTTCTCTTTCTCCTTTGACTGGTGATACCTGCCATGCAGTCTCAATTGTTTTTTCTTTTCTTCTGGATGAAACAAGAAAAGCTTCAAATCCAGGGAGGTTTAGGGAAATTGAGAGAAGCCAATTAGAAAAACTTGTATTGGTATGATCTCAATGTCCTTATCTCTACAAGGTGAACAAATCTCGGCCTAGCCAAGGACTGTCTCTTACAGGATATCTGTGCAATATTTCATCAAAGAGCCCCTCTGTCTCCTATCTTGCTCCCAGGTGCAGTAAAAAGGGGCTCTCTTTGGTCATCCAAGCTTTCTAAGTGCATGTTCCAGAGGGTGATGGGTGTGTTTTGTGTTCCAGTTTGGGGGCGGGAATGAGAGACAACCTCCTACATCTTATGCCTGTTGAAAATGGACTTGAACATATTGAAAAAGCCATCACAGATGGTTCTGGGAAAAACATAATTAGAAAACTGTAACATTTCTTGGTAAATCTTGGCTTTGAAATCCATTGGCTTACAGTGAAGTAGATCTAGATGGTCAGAGAGGAGTGTTGGGTTCAGCCTATGACATTTTCCCAACCCTTCTTAAAGCAAGTTATGCATGTGGGTGGTTAGTGAGGAGCTTGTGGCTTTTGAAAGAAATCTACACTAGGGGCAAGATTCCAGTTGGTTGAGCAAATAATAGTTCACTTCACACCTGCTTAGTGTAATGGACATTTTCAATGCTTTCTGCACCCCTGCCCTGGAGTTAGGAACCTGGGCTTGAAGATTGGATTGTTGACGTATGCAGTCATTTGAATTATTTCTGGACTTGTCTCATCTGGTTTTGGCAGAATGCAGTTATAAAGTCAAGCTCAAAATTCTGTAGGGAAAGCAATGCAAGAGCCAGCTTTCAATGTTCTTTGGAAATTTTTTTCAAAAAGACATTTATATGGAATTTTCTGTACTGGTAAAATATACATTTCAAATGTAAATAAGGACATTGCTAAAGTCATTACCATTTATTGGGATTTAAAACTATTTTCATATGAACTTTAGAACATGCCCTAGGGTAGTATTTAATCCTTCTAACCATCTATTTGACTGTCATTATCTAACTTAAAGGATGCCTAAAATAAAAACTAGAACAATACAATTCAATGCACAACGATTAACTATTTTCTTTAAGGGAGTATACACTAATTCTTCACAGTCTAGTACCATACAGATCCTCAACAGGTGATTTTTAAGATGTGTGTGTGTGCACGCGCATGCTCAGTTGCTCAGTCATGTCCAGCGCTTTGCGACCCCATAGACCATAGCCCTTCAGGCTCTTCTGTCCATAGGATTTTTCAGGCAAGAAAACTGGAGTGAGTTTCAATTTCCTAGAAATTGGTGGAAGCCCATCTTCCACCATGAAAAACAGCATAGAAAAAGTAACATATGCGTACTATACACTGCTCCCTAAAATGATCAGGGTTAATGTCCTCAAATATCCTTGTTGCTCAACCTCATCTGAACTTCTGAAGCTTAGAACTGTCCAGTGCTCATAAAATTATATGTTTAGGCTTTTAGTCTTGAAGATTTAAAGGATAAATGACCTAAACAATGTAAAAAGTGTTTGCTTAAAATGTGAGCTATAGAATAAGAGTATCCAGGAATTTCATTCATGTTAATCACTCAATAAAAGTTCAGTTTTTAAATAAATTTGGGAAATTCTGGATTAAACAAATTTAAACAGGATTCATCATTGAAATTCTGTGTAGTATGTTACGATGTCAAATGCCTCTAGATAGAAATCAGGCATAAATATTTATCCAGTCCCTACTGTGTGCCAGGAACAGCACCATATTTTGCTCAAACAAACATCAACAAATCAGATACGGTTTCTGTCCTCACAGGGTTTTCGAAATAATAGGAAGGGAGAGATTAAACAATGATGTAAATATTTAGATTGCATAAACTTTTAAATTGTATGGTGCTATAAAGGGAAAGAATAAAATGCTATAAGAATGAACAAGAGGTAGCAATTTAACTGGAGGATGGATTTAGGGAAGAACTCTGGTAAGAAGTAAGATGTAAGCTGAAGCTAAACGAAGTAGGAATTAGCCAGATAAAGAGGGGCATTCCATGTAGAAAATGAAGTGAAAGTGTTAGTTGCTCAGTCATGTCTGACTCTTTGCAACCCCATGAACTACAGCCTGCCCGACTCCTATGTCCATGGGATTCTCCAGGTAAGAATACTGGAGTGGGTAGCCATTCTCTTCTCCACGGGATATCCCTAACCTAGGGATGGAACCCCGTCTCCTGCATTGCAGGCAGATTCTTCACTGTTTGAGCCACCAGAGAAGCCCCAATTCCATGTAGAGTGAACAGCAAAGACAAAGCCTTGAGGTAGGAGAGGGTTTGCTAAATTGGAGGAAGGAAAGAGCGGTGGGGCTAGGGTACCGTAGACAAGAGGCCACGAAGAAGGAGAATAAATAGTGAAATGTAAATTCATGCAGAATCTTAGAAGCTATATAACATTTTTAAGTGCAATGGGTTTTAACAAGAGGACTGGTGTTAAAATATCATTTCCATGAAGTAAAATAAAGTATTACATTCAGCATTCCCCAACTGTATTTGACCATGGAAACATTTTGCTGAGAAATTTCCTGGGAGCAGTATCTTTAGAAAACATACTATCTGTTCTAACCAAGGATTGTAGTCCTTAGATTCTAAGTGACAGAAAAGAGCAAAAGAGATTTCGCCAGTTCAAATTCATTTATCAGTATCAGAAACATTCAGAAGGATGGCGGCCAACATGGAGGAGGGGTTCAAATGTTATTAGGCTCAAGCTTCTCTTCATCTACCAGTCCTTCCTGTCCCTGTTTTAGCTTTATTCTGAGGCTCATTAGTATGTCCCCAGAAGCTCTGGAATTTTCCTACCGCAGGGACAAGGTGAATGAATCATCTCCTCACAAAGCTCCCAGACTGCATGTCAGTAGGAAAGAGAAGCCTCTTTCACAGCATTTGCAGGGAAATTACATTGTCTCCTGCTACTTCTCATTGAGATGCCCATCTGGAATCCAATCACCAAAGTAACCAAAGTAACAGGCTATGTCAATGGGTTTAGGCCTAGGTTACCTGTAGCCTTGATTATTTGGATTCACAAACATAAATCTAGGGAGAATACTACAAGAAGGAACAAGGTTGGAGAGGCAGAGAGCAAAACTACAGTGTGGGGTTTTTGTGTGTGTGTGTGTGTTTTTTAATTTTAGTGTTTTAAATTATGTGAATAAGTTTGAAGTAACCATGTTGTATACCTTGTGAAAAGTATATAAGAGGGAAATGCAATAATGTTTCTAAAACAAACACAGTGTGCTTTTGTTGCTTCTGGGTGGTCACAGAAAGTAGAAAAATTATGGAACAATGAAGTAGGACACTTCTGTTGTTACTACCACTGATAAGTCACCTCCATTCTTGACTTTTCTTTTTTTGTCTTTTCTTTGCCTTCCCTATTTGCATGGAAATTAGCCTACCTAGTGAGTGAATCTGGAGAAGGCGATGACACCCCCACTCCAGTACTCTTGCCTGGAAAATCCCATGGATGGAGGAGCCTGGTGGGCTACAGTCCATGGGGTCGCTAAGAGTCGGACACAACTGAGCGACTTCCCTTTCACTTTTCACTTTCACGCATTGGAGAAGGAAATGGCAACCCACTCCAGTGTTCTTGCCCGTCTCCCTGGGACGGGGGAGCCTGGTGGGCTGCTGTCTATGGGGTCGCACAGAGTTGGACACGACTGAAGCGACTTAGCAGCAGCAGCAGCAGCAGCAGCAGCAGCAGCAGCAGCAGTGAGTGAATCACTAAATAAATGATGTCATGTGCTTCACTGAAATTGTCATCAGCCCTTCCGATACACACGCACACACACACACACACACACAAATATGTATGCATGTGCATGTAGGTGTGTATATAAAATATACATGCCTTTATAAAAACATAAAACTTCAGGATTATAAAAGATGATTTTACCATTAGAGTCTTTAATCAAAATGTCCTCTAGAGTTCTTTTAAGATAGTAATAGATATTGGAATTTATAAGAGGTAGTAAGTCAAACTCCTGAGCATGTAAAATCAAGTTTAGAAGTATAAGAGTGAAAAAAAAAATGCTCTTCTATGAGAAGCTTATATGTTCTGAGTGATCAAAATAGACTTAGATAAACTATGGAGCCTGCATAAAAACCACAGGTCAAGGAAAAGCTATGACCCTTACAGCATCAACTAGGAACATATTTTTAGTCTTAAAGAGGGTGCTTAACACTTCTGGTCATTTATACTTTGTTGCTCATTTTATGACTATCATCTAAAAATAGCTGGGGCCATACCAAGGCAGGAATTGTTAGGGAGGAATTTGTGGATGAAATGAGACTTTGGGGAATTCTTTTCTAGGAGGCTGTTGGAAGCACATTGCAGAGAGTTCTAATAGGATGTCAAATAGACAGGGAAATAGTTTGGCAAATGTAATTTTACCGTTTCCACCTCAAAACCAGGTCTATTTGCCTCAAATCCCAAGAAGGGTCCTAAAGCAAATTTCTTAAGGATTTCCAGATTTATAGACAATCAAAGCTAGATTCTGGATATTTGTGTCCCTCTAAATTCCTCTCTCACCCTAGAGAAATAATAGAATTAGATTTGCTTTTAGAAGTGAAGAGAAAGGCAAGCATATACTTTCTCTTCTTTTCTCTCTTTGGGTTCTTCTGAATTAGGTACATAGGTACAGAAGTTTTAAAGGCAGCGGGTTTAAGCATAAATATTATATAAATGTACTGTTTTGCTTAGCAATCATTGAGTATTAAACACTTAGTTTATAACTTATATCCACAGTTGCCCTGTGTCTTACTAGTTGATGTTTTCTTATGAAAATCCAAATTTACACAAGCTTATTCCTATAATATAAAATTTACAAATGTTTATTCTTAAATAGCTGTATCTTTAGATTTTATAAGAAAAGGGTTTAGTAAACAACTAATTGTCATGTGTCTCTGTGAAGTAAAGAGGGCGTCATTGGAAATGTTTTTAGAATTATTAATATAACTACTAAAATTATTTCCTGAATTATATAAAATCCCAGGCATAATGTTCTAGATGCTTTTAAGTATTATACATGTTTATTCTTTGTTTTAAAATATAGATTCTTGTATTCTATATAAGAATACTAATATTTGTATATGTTTAATTAAATTTTGCTAAGGTGATGCATTAGAATAAACACATTAAAAATCTCTTATGCATGTTTTATTATAAAATTACTGAATAATGTACTTCAAAAGTTAGTAAGCCAATTAAGGTAAAATGCTGACTATAAGAAACAGTGTAAATGACAGAGGAAAGTAGCAACATGTAATCTCAGTATGGGTTATAAATCTACAGATAGGAACAGATTAGAGGTAGAAGATTCCAGGAGCAGTCCAGAAAAACAGAATAAGTTAATAAATAAAAAATAATTTAGAAAATAACCTTACTATACCAGATTAATGGTGATCAACCTTGACTGTCTATCATTTTAGCATAGTCTAGGGAGCTATAAAATTGTATCAGTGTCTGGGGCATCACTAAAGAGTTTTGGATTATATGGGTCTGAGTGTGGTAAGTGGAGGTTTTGAGGGGAGAGCATACTTCAAAGGCAGAGAACTGGGTTCATCATACTACTCATTTCATGACCATTATTGTCCTTTGCATGATCAAATTCCTAATTCTTTGATTTCTGTTGATCCCTATGCCACACTTCATTTCTTCTCCCACCATAGGAAACCATTTTGATTTCTTATACAGTGTCTGTATCTGTATGTATAACTACATACGTTTGTGTGTATCTGTATAACCATGTAAAATGGTTTACATCTGTTGAATTGTGGAAAGGCCTTGAGTCATATATCTCCACTCCTATTTTTTTTCCCTGGGATTCCATGTTACAAGGTCATTCTATTTTGTTCTGTGTCCATTTCTGTGGAATAAACAATGGACATGAAGCAACAATGGATAGTTATTTCTCATGATTCAAGGGCAGTGCTGTTGGTTGTACATGGTCTTATTTATGTCTTTGCAGTTGGCTGTGAAGTCTTTTAAGGATTTGGGCAGCTGGAATAGTTTGGACTCTCTTTGCGGTCTTTTATCTGGGCTTTTTTACATCATGTTTTCTCATGGTTCCCAGGGAATAAAAGCAGAAGTTTCAATAATTCTTTTAAGACTTCATCTAGGAAGCAGAACAATATCATTTCTTTTATATTCTTTTGATCAAAACAACACAAGGTCCAGCCCAGATTCAAGAGGCAGGGAAACAGACTTTGCTTTTTAATGGGAGAGGTAACTAAATCACATTGAAAAGGTCAAGGAAAAGAGAAACATACTTCACTGGGACTACCACTGTAACCATCAGCCTTACATGTAAAACACACACACACACAAAATGAAGGAAAATAAGAAAATTTTAAAAAGGAGTAATTACACACCACTACCAGGCACTGAACAATATTTACATAAACATAATAATAATTTAAATAGTATTTATCAATCTGGACTTCCCTGGTGGCTCAGACGGTAAAGCATCTGTCTATAATGCGGGAGACCTGGGTTTGATCCCTGGGTCGGGAAGATCCACTGGAGAAGGAAATGGCAATCCACTCCAGTGCTATTGCCTGGAAAATCCCATGGACAGAGGAGCCTGATAGGTTACAGTCCATGGGGTTGCAAAGAGTCGGACACGACTGAGCGACTTCACTTTCACTTTCACTTTATCAATCTGAGTAAAGAGAGGATGATAACTCTAAGGCTAGATGCTCATCTAGCATCATAAAATATTAACAGATAATTTATAAAATCAATAAATTATGGAAAAGTAGCATAGTATTTTATTTTTAAAAAATTGGGGTAAATACTTCAGGAAATAACCTGAAAAATTAAAAATTGAGCCTCTGGGGAATGGTTTTTGGATTGGGAAAGACAGGAATTTCTGTTGATTTTGTGTGCATGTGTGTGTTATAGGAATTTTGTCAATTTTTTAAAATGTGTACTTTAATTTTTTAAAGAGTTATTATAGAGCAACGGGCTTCTCTGACAGCTCAGTTGGTAAAGAATCCATCTGCAATGCAGGAGACCCTGGTTCAATTACTGAGTTGGGAAGATCCCCTGGAGAAGAGAAAGGTTACCTGTTCTAGTATTCTGGCTTGGGGAATTCCATGGACTGGGTCGCAAAGAGTCGGAAATGACTGAGCGACTTTCACTTTCACTAAACATACCTTAAAATAGACACCAGCATGTCAAAGTTTTAGTGATGCCGTACATTATAATACATAAGATGTTATTAAACTAACAATAACATTTTGTTAAAGAGGATTTTTTTTTCATCATGAATCTAGTTGTTTAGGCATTTATTTAAGCTTTATTAAGGTATACTGAACAAATAAGAATTGTGTTAAGGTTACAACTGGATGTTTTGATATATGGCTGTTTCAATACATGTATGCTTTGTGAAACTATCAACACAATCAAGCTAGTTAACATAGGCCTCACCTCAGCGAGTTACCATTTTCTTTCTTTCTCTACCTCCCCCCTTCCTCCCTCCCTCCTTCCTTCTATTTCTCTCTCCCTCTTTCTTTCACATGTAAGATCTACCCTCTTAGAAAGCACCGAGTTTACAATACAGTAATTGTTAACTATAGCCACTATGTGGTATCTTATATTTTTTAAAAAGCCATGTTTTATTTGGTATCACATTTTGCAATGAACACATATCTGAGAATTTTAATCTACCACATTATATTATTTATTTTCTTTTGTAAGAGTCCACACGTAAGTGAGACCAAATAGTGCTTGTCCTCTGTCTGATTTATTTCACTCATCACAATGCCCCCGAGGTCCACTCTGTCATGGCATGCCCCATGATATTTTTTAAAACAAACACAATAAACAAGGAGGTGACTATGAAAAAATTTGACTGATATGATGGTCAAACTACATTAAAGTAAAACTCAAGAATTCCTCATTTCTTTTTCTCAAATTTATATAATAATCTGAGGAGCCTCAAAAAACACAGGCTGTGAGCTAGAACATTCAGTTCAGTTCAGTTCAGTCGCTCAGTCATGTCTGATTCTTTGCAACCCCATAGACTCCAGCATGTCAGGCCTCCCTGTCCATTGCCAACTCCTGGAGTTTACTCAAATTCGTGTCCCTTGGGTCAGTGATGCCATGCAACCATCTTATCCTCTGTCGTCCCCTTCTCCTCCGCCTTCAATCTTTCCCAGCATCAGGGTCTTCAAAATGAGTCAGTTCTTCGCGTTGGGTGGCCAAAGTATTGGAGTTTCAGCTTCAGCATCAGTCCTTCCAATGAACACCCAGATTGATCTGCTTTAGGATGGGCTGGTTGGATCTCCTTGCAGTCCAAGCGACTCTCAAGAGTCTTCTCCAACACCACAGTTCATAAGCATCAATTCTTCGGCACTCAGCTTTCTTTATAGTCCAACTTTCACAACCATACATGACTACTGGAAAAACCATAGCTTTGATTAGATGGGCAATAATGTCTCTGCTTTTCAATATGCTGTCTAGGTTGGTCATAACTTTTCTTCCAAGGAGCAAGCATCTTTTAATTTCATGGCTGCAGTCACCATCTGCAGTGATTCTGGAGCCCCCAAAAATAAAGTCTCTCACTGGTTCCATTGTTTCCCCATCTATTTGCCGTAAAGTGATGGGACCAGATGCCAGGATCTTAGTTTTCTGAATGTTGAGTTTTAAGCCAACTTTTCACTCTCCTCTTTCACTTTCATCAAGAGGCTGTTTAGTTCTTCACTTTCTGCCATAAAGGGGGTGTCATCTGCATATCTGAGGTCATTCATATTTCTCCCAGCAATCTTGATTCCAGCTTGTGCTTCATCCAGCCCAGCTTTCCTCCTGATGTACTCTGCATATAAGTTAAATAAGCATGGTGACAATATACAGCCTTGACATACTCCTTTCCCTATTTGGAAACAGTCTGTTGTTCTGTGTCCAGTTCTAACTGTTGCTTCCTGACCTCCCTACAGATTTCTCAGGAGGCAGGTAAGGTGATCTGGTATTCCCATCTCTTGAAGAATTTTCCACAGTTTGTTGTGATGCACACAGTCAAAGGCTTTGGTGTAGTCAATAAAGCAGATATTTTTCTGGAATTCTCTTGCTTTTTCGATGATCCAGCGGATGTTGGCAATTTCATCTCTAGTTCCTCTGCCTTTTCTAAATCCAGCTCGAACATCTGGAAGTTCATGATTCATATACTGTTGAAGCCTGGCTTGGAGAATTTTGAACATCACTTTGCTAGCGTGTGAGATGAGTTCAATTGTACAGTAGTTTGAGCATTCTTTGGCATTACCTTTCTTCGGGATTGGAATGAAAACTGACCTTTTCCAGTCCTGTGGCCACTGCTGAGTTTTCCAAATTTGCTGGCCTATTGAGTGCAGCACTTTCACAGCATCATCTTTCAGGATTTGAAACAGCTCAACTGTAATTCCATCACCTCCACTAGCTTTGTTCATAGTGATGCTTCCTAAGACCCACTTGACTTCACATTCCAGGATGTCTGGCTCTAGGTTAGTGATCACACCATTGTGATTATCTGGGTTGTGAAGATTTTTTTGTATAGTTCTTCTGTGTATTCTTGCCATCTCTCTTTTTTTTTTTAATTTTTATTTTTTTCTTTTTTTTTAATTTTAAAATCTTTAATTCTTACATGCATTCCCAAACATGAACCCCCCTCCCACCTCCCTCCCCCAAACATCTCTCTGGGTCATCCCCATGCACCAGCCCCAAGCATGCTGCATCCTGCGTCAGACATAGACTGGCGATTCAATTCACATGATAGTATACATGTTAGAATGTCATTCTCCCAAATCATCCCACCCTCTCCCTCTCCCTCTGAGTCCAAAAGTCCGTTATACACATCTGTGTCTCTTTCCTGTCTTGCATACAGGGTCGTCATTGCCATCTTCCTAAATTCCATATATATGTGTTAGTATACTGTATTGGTGTTTTTCTTTCTGGCTTACTTCACTCTGTATAATCGGCTCCAGTTTCATCCATCTCATCAGAACTGATTCAAATGAATTCTTTTTAACGGCTGATTAATACTCCATTGTGTATATGTACCACAGCTTTCTTATCCATTCATCTGCTGATGGACATCTAGGTTGTTTCCATGTCCTGGCTATTATAAACAGTGCTGCGATGAACATTGGGGTACATGTGTCTCTTTCAATTCTGGTTCCCTCAGTGTGTATGCCCAGAAGTGGGATTGCTGGGTCATAAGGTAGTTCTATTTGCAATTTTTTAAGGAATCTCCACACTGTTCTCCATAGTGGCTGTACTAGTTTGCATTCCCACCAACAGTGTAGGAGGGTTCCCTTTTCTCCACACCCTCTCCAGCATTTATTGCTTGCAGATTTTTGGATCGCAGCCATTCTGACTGGTGTGAAGTGGTACCTCATTGTGGTTTTGATTTGCATTTCTCTAATAATGAGTGATGTTGAGCATCTTTTCATGTGTTTGTTAGCCATCCTTATGTCTTCTTTGGAGAAATTTCTGTTTAGTTCTTTGGCCCATTTTTTGATTGGGTCGTTTATTTTTTTGGAATTGAGCTGCAGAAGTTGCTTGTATATTTTTGAGATTAGTTGTTTGTCAGTTGCTTCATTTGCTATTATTTTCTCCCATTCAGAAGGCTGTCTTTTCACCTTGCTTATATTTTCCTTGGTTGTGCAGAAGCTTTTAATTTTAATTAGATCCCATTTGTTTATTTTTGCTTTTATTTCCAGAATTCTGGGAGGTGGATCATAGAGGATCCTGCTGTGATTTATGTCTGAGAGTGTTTTGCCTATGTTCTCCTCTAGGAGTTTTATAGTTTCTGATCTTACATTTAGATCTTTAATCCATTTTGAGTTTATTTTTGTGTGCGGTGTTAGGAAGTGATCTAGTTTCATTCTTTTACAAGTGTTTGACCAGTTTTCCCAGCACCACTTGTTAAAGAGATTGTCTTTACTCCATTGTATATTCTTGCCTCCTTTGTCAAAGATAAGGTGTCCATAGGTGTGTGGATTTATCTCTGGGCTTTCTATTTTGTTCCATTGATCTATATGTCTGTCTTTGTGCCAGTACCATACTGTCTTGATGACTGTGGCTTTGTAGTAGAGCCTGAAGTCAGGCAGGTTTATTCCTCCAGTTCCATTCTTCTTTCTCAAGATTGCTTTGTTGCCATCTCTTTTTAATATCTTCTGCTTCTATTAGGTCCATATCGTTTCTGTTCTTTATTGTACCCATCTTTGCATGAAATATTCCCTTGGTAGCTCTAATTTTCTTGAAGAGGTCTCTAGTCTTTCCCATTGTATTGTTATCCTCTATTTCTTTGCATTGATCACTGAGGAAAGTTTTCTTGCTTTCTTATCTCTCCTTGCTATTCTTTGGAACTCTCCATTCAAATGGATATATCTTTCCTTTTCTCATTTGCTAGAACATTAGTTTTAGCTAATCTTCCTTAGCCTTATCATATGGGTTAAACACAATAGATACATCCTTTTTCAGTTTACTTCCCCTACCTTTTAAGATTTTCCATGCCAGGTTCTATCCGGTTCTCATAATTTCTGTGAGCTCCCACTGTCCCAACCTCAGATTTGTGTTCTATCTCTAGAGTCTATGATGTTACTAATTCCTCCTTCACTCATTAAACCATCTTCTTTACACACAGGACATGCACATGGACTTATCTACCTATGATCCAGTTCCCAGAGTTCTATAGCTAGCTGTCTTGGTGCCAAATCAAGGAAACTCAGCAAAGATATAACAATAAGCTTTTCTTTCATAATTGTCCCTGCTCCCCAGTCTCCAAATGCACTGAATCATCTAACTATCACCAAAAGCACAAAAATCTGTAAATGTCATTATTATTTCCAAGTGCTGATGTTTTTCTTCTTCAACATCTGTGCATTCATTCCTTCCCCTCCACCTTCATTAATTAAGTTGTGCTAAATACCATATTGATTACTATAGTTTACTTTTTTGAAAATTCAAATTTTGGTACCAACCCATTATTACTTATTATCAGTGTTTTCTCTGTATTTTAGAAAACATGCAATTCTCCACTTTGGGGTCTTGCACTATTTCCAGTTACACTTTTCAATGAGTTCCATTTTTCTAAAAGTAGGATGGATAGACAGAGAATGATGATATGAGATATAGATTTATAAAACAAGGTTTTACAAAGAATTGGTCAGGATCTTCCCACTGCAAGTGACAGATAAAAATAATTGAAACTGTCTTAAGCTAAAAAATAAATAAAACTTTATGCATGATTATTCAAAACCTTAACCAATATCAGTTGAACTCCAACTTACTGCATCCATCTTTCAGTTTTGCTTCTTTCTGTGTTGGGTTAAGTCTCAAATACTTTCTTTTCTTGGTGGTTGCACCAACTTCACTTTATAATTTATCTCCTCAACATTCTATCCAATAATTCCAATAAATGTCTTAAAATGGAGTCTCATAGCCTCTGATTGGGACACATGCTTTTACCTGAATTTATCCACCAGGTGACTTCAGTGACCGAACTGGATGTTTCTTGGTTACATGCCACCTCTTATATCTAAGGGTAGAGACATCGTCTTATAGTACCACATGGACTAGAGTGGAGAAGGGGTGACTTTTAAAAAATGAGAGTACTATTTGGAGAATATAAAACCAGTATATGTAAACTAAAATGAGAGGAAGAAAATCATACAGATATTATATCAATAGGGAGTACATATGAAAATATAAACAAAGAATCATGAAGCTTAGTACATCATGATATAGTCTTGGAAACATTTGACATGGCAGTAATTATAGAATAATCCTTATTATTTCTTTTTTTGTAAAAGACATAATATTTAAGCTTATTTGGAGAGTCACCAAAAAATAGATGAAAGAATTTTCCAACAGGCCCTCTCTAACAAGGGTTCAATTTTTTTTTTCAAGAACCAGTGATCTTTTTCCCTCTAGATACTGGGGAAAAGAAGTAGATTACCTCATAGGCATATTCATAATACGTCTCAGGATGATGTCCAAAAGCTTCATTATTATACTTTTTTTCTATACTTACTTGTAAATATCTTTTAAAAGTGTCATTTATGGAATACTTAGCTTCTTTACATATGTACTAATAACAAGGAACATATGAAAGGAAAATGGATAAGAAAGATGAGTATTACAGTCTTTAACTTAAATTCCTTTCAGGTGTACTTTGTTGCCCCTACAGCAAAAGCAAGTAAAATTCACAATTCCTGTGCAGAAGCTGCTTTTTCTGAAGTTGAGTGTAATCTGCAAAGTTGTAATTAGAGTAAGTTGAGAACAGTGCTCCAGGCCCAGAAACAATCTCATCTTGTGGAGGAATAATTGAATTGTGAATAATGACTGGTGACCAAGAAATGCCCAACACAATTTAGGAAAAAGACTAGTCTACAAATCAGAGATCTGGTTTCTGGCCCTGACTTGTTAATTTTCTGCATGATATTGGGCTTCCCTGGTGGTTCGGTGGTAAAGATTGACAATGCAGGACACATGAGTTTGATCCCTGGGTTGAGAAGGTCTCCTGGAGGAGGAAATGGCAACCTACTCCAGTATTCTTGCCTGGAGTATCCCATGGATAGAGGAGCCTGGTGGGCTACAGTCCATGGGGTCGGAAAGAGTCAGGCAAGACTGAAAAACTAAACATTGGCTAAACACTTCACCATTCTGGGCTTCAGCTTTCCCATCCTTAAAATGTGTGTGCATGTGTGCCTATGATTTCTGTTTTCTAAGTTCATTTCCAAGTACTGAGCTTCTATAATCCAGTGGGATGAGGAGATGTAAAGACATATGGATCAGAAAAGCACTTTTGAAAGCCTGTACAATTGAAACACAGCAATTGCTGTGCTGCTAAAATAAATACAGCAGAAGGGTTCTAGGCATGGGCATAGAAGGACATCAAAATACTGGCAGCCAGGATCATCAAGACATGACTAATGGAGGGAACAGTGCCCTGAGCTCACCTCCTCCCACAGACACAGAAAAATCACAACTATTTATACAGCAAATATTGATGAATAAAGACCAGAAGACTAGCAGAAAACATCTTCTACATCTTAAGATATAGACAAGGAGCCACAACAAGATGGCTATGAGGGGAAGGAGACATGGTATAGGCAAGACCCATATCCCTAGGTAGGACCTACAAATGGGAGGATAATTACAGTTGCAGAGTTTCTCCTCAAGGAGCGAGGGATCTGAGCTGCACACTGGGGTCCCCAGTGCAGGACACTGGTACCAGGAAGACACACCCCAAAAATGTTTGGCTTTGAAGACCAGCAGGACTCAATATCAGGAGAGCTAGAAGGCTCTGGGAAATAAAGTCTCCACTCTTATAGGGTGCACACAAAATTTCACACATTCTAGGGAACAAATATCTAGGAAATAGATATTTCCTTCTAGGGAACCCAGGAAGAAGTAGTGATTTGAAAAAAGCCTGGGTCAAAGCCATCTGCTGATCTTGGAGAACCTCCTAGAGAGGCAGAAGACAACTGGAGCTCATCCTGGGAACATATTAATAGACACTGGCAGCACCCATTCTGGAGAGCTCATTGTACCATGAGGACACTGGTGAGTGCCACTTTGAATCCTCCTTCTAGCTTATTGGTCCAACGGACCAGGCTCAACCCACAAGCAGTTTGGCTGCCTTAAGACCCTCTGAGCTCTCTGAATTGAACAATGAATTGGCAAAATTGCAGGATACAAAATTAATATATAGATTTATTTCATTCTTTTATCCTAAAAACAATCAGAAAGAGAAACTAAGACAACAATCCTATTTACAAATGCATCAAAAATTTAAAAATAGGAGTTAATATAACTAAGGAGGTAAAATGTATGTACTTGGAGAAATGTAAGGCGCTGATGAAAGAAATGGAGGATGACACAAATAGATTGCAAAGTACACCATGTTAATGGACTGAAAGAATAGATATTGTTTAAATAACCAAAATGCTCAAGGTAATCTACAAATTCAAAGCAATTTCTATCAAAATGACAATTCTATTTTTTATAGAACTAGAACAAATAATTATATATCTTTGTATGGAAACACAGAAGACCCTGAATTGCCAAAATGATCTTGAGAAAGAAGATCAAAGCTGAAAGGATCACACTCTCGGATTTCAAACTATCCTGCAAAGCTACACTAGGGGAAACGGTATGGTACCAGTACAAAAACACAGATCAATGGAACAGAATACTGAGCCCAGAAATGAACCTGCACTTATATGGGCAATTAATCTACAACAAAGGAGGCAAGAGTATACAGTGGGGGAAAGACACCCTCTTCAATAAACGGTGCTGGGCAAACTGGACAGCTATATGCAAAAGAATTGAACTGGATTGCTCTCACACCATGCAAAAAAATTAATTAAAAATAAAGATTTAAATGTATGACTTGAATCCATAAAACTTATAGAAGGAAATATAGGAGTAAGCTCTTTAGCCCTGGTCTTAGTAAATTATTTTTTACAATATCTTCTCAGGCAAAGGAAACAAAAGCAAAAATAAATAAATGGGACTACAAAAAACTAAAACGCTTTTGCAGTGTGAATTAAGCTATCAACATGAGAAAAAGTCACCTACTGATTGGAAGAAGTCATTTGCAAGTGGTATATCTGATAAAGTGTTAGTATCAAAAATACACAAAGAACTTGTAAAACTCAAACTCAAAAAAACCAAATAACTTGATTAAAAATAGGGAGAGGATCTGAATAGACATTTTCTCATAGAAGACATACAGATAGCCAACAGAAGCATGAAAAGACGCTCAATAACACTAATCATCAGGGAAATGCAAATTTAAAGTCATAATGAGAAACCTCACATATCAGAATCCACCATATCAAAAAGATAAGAAATAACAAGTGTTGAAAAGGAGGTGGGATAAAGGAGACCAAAGTGCAGTGTTATTGGGAATGTAAACTGGTGTAGCTGCTATGGAAAGCAATATGGATATTTTTCAAAAATTAAAAATAAAACTACCATATGATCCAGCAATTCCACTCTGGGCATTTGAACAAAGAAAGCTGAAACAGTCATTAGAAAAGATTTATGCACCCCTATGTTCATGGCACCATTATTTACAATAGTTAAGATACAGAAACAACCTAAGTGTCCATCAACAGACGCATGGAAAAAGAAGATGTGACATATGGGGCTTCCCTGGTGACTCAGACAGTAAAGAATCTGCCTGCAATTGGGAGACGTGGGTTTGACCCCTGAGCTGGGAAGATTCTGGGCTTCCCAGGTTGCTCTAGGGGTAAAGAATCCACTTGCCAATACAGGGGACATAAGAGACGTGGGTTCGATCCCTGGGTAGGGAAGATCATCTGGAGAAGGGAATGGCAATCCACTCCAGTGTTCTTGCCTGGGAAATCCCAAAGACAGAGGAGCCTGGCAGGCTACAGTTCATAGGGTTGCAAAGAGCTGGACACGACTGAAGTGGCTTAGCACACACGCATATACAAACAATGGGATATAGCCACAAAAAAGAGAAAAAGGAATCTTGCTATTTGCAACATGGATGGATCTACAGGGTATTAGGCTAAGTGAAATCAGTTAGGCAGAGAGAGTCAAATACTGTATGAGCACATTTATACTTGGAATCTAAAAAATGAAACAAATGAACAAACATAGCAAAACAAAGAAGCTTTAGATATAAAAATCAAACAAGTGTTTGCCAGAGGAGTGGGAGGGTGTGGGTATAAAACATAAGCGACAAAGATTAAAAGCTACAAACTTACAATCACCAAATATATGAAACATGGGTATGAAATATAGTGTGAGGAATATAGCCAATAATTGTGTAATATCTTTGTATGACAAAGTGACAGCTAGTAACTAGACTTATGGTGATCATTTGGAAACATATAGAAATGTCAGATCACTATGTTGTATGACAGGAACTAAAATAGGTTGTAGGTCAGTTATACTTCAAAATCAGAAACAACTAGAAAAAGATTAGATTTGTGGTTACCAGAGGCAAGGATAGAGGGTGTAAGAATTGGATGAAGGCAGTCAAAAGGTATAAACTTCTAGTTATAAGATAAATAAGTACTAGGGGTGAAAGCTACAACATGATAAATTGAATTAACCCTGCTTTATGACATATATTAAAATTAAGAGAGTAAATCCCAAGGGTTTTCATCACAAGGAAAAAAATGTTTTTCTTAAATTTTGTATCTATATGAGATGATGGATATTCATTAAACTTATTGTGATAATCATTTCATGATATATATAGGTCAGACCATTATGCTATATTCTTAAACCCAAATGGTGCTGTATGTCAATTATATTTTAATAAAACTGGAAGAAAAAAAAAAGAAGAAATGCCTCAGGGAGAAGGTAGCCCTCCTGCTCAAGTGCACATGGTCCAGTGTGGGAAGAGAGCGGGACAACTGGTCAAGATTGGAGATTGGCATGGCCACCTGTGAAACCTGCTTCCTAGAACCTAAAGCGTTTCTTCCTAGAACTAACCCCAACCAGCAGCATGATTCTACCAGGGAGCAACCTGGTCTCAGCTGCGAGATCAGTAGTGGGCTCACAAGCCAAAGTGGACCAGTGAAGCCTTTCCTCAGAGATTTGAATATGGCATAAGCAACACTCCCCTCTTGAATGGCTGGCCTTGTAACCCTTGACGTGTGTAACAGTCATGGCTTCCACCACATGGTCGAGATAACAGAAGAAATGAGAATGAAGGATCAAGTGAATATTCAGAAATGTGAATGGTTGTGAGACAGAGAAATTCCTGCTGGTTGTAAAATTCCTCTTCTATTCTTCCTGAGATTCCCAGCAACCTTCTTGCTCTGGGGTTCTATGAGACTCCCCAGTATTATCTTAAATAGTTATTATTTATTTCCTAAAGTTAATTTGAATTCATTCTAACTCTTATTAGCTGGTGGTAGCTGGAGTTGAATGTATATTTGATCATAAGCTAAGCTTTTAGTATTTATTATAACTATTGGAGTTTTTGTTGATGAATTATTAGATACTTAGTATTAAACATAGATTATTTCCTTTAGGGCCCCCAGATTTTATGAAGTGGGCAATCTTATCCCCTTTCTACAGGTAAATAAACTGACTGACTTGTTTTTTATTTTTCTAATGATTTTTTTTATTGTAGTAAAAATCACATAATTTACAACATACTATCTAACCATATTTAACTGTACAGTTCAGTGGCACTAAGTATATTCACATTGTTGGCAATGCTCACCATTAATCCATCTCCCAAATTTTTCACCTTCCTACACTGAAACTCAGTCTGTGCTAAACAGTAACCCCCATTTCCCCTCCCCACACACCTATCCCCCAGTCTCTGGCATCTGCAAATGTACTTTCTGACTCTATGAATTTGACTATTCTAGGTATCTTGTAATACCTAGAAATCAAATGGTATTTGCACCTAATGTATATTGTAATGTATTTTTAAGGTTCAGTTCAGTTCATTTCTGTCACTCAGTCATGTCCGACTCTTTGCGACCCCATGAACTGCAGCACGCCAGGCCTCCCTGTCCATCAACAACTCCCGGAGTTCATGTCCATCGAGTCAGTGATGCCATCCAGCCATCTCATCCTCGGTTGTCCCTTTCTCCTCCTGCCCCCAATCCCTCCCAGCATCAAAGTCTTCTCCAATGAGTCAACTCTTCACATGAGTTGGCCAAAGTATTGGAGTTTCAGCTTTAGCATCATTCCTTCCAAAGAAATCCCAGGGCTGATCTCCTTCAGAATGGACTGGTTGGATCTGCTTGCAGTCCAAGGGATTCTCAAGAGTCTTCTCCAACACCACAGTTCAAAAGCATCCGGCACTCAGCGTTCTTCACAGTCCAACTCTCACATCCATACATGACCACTGGAAAAACCATAGCCTTGACTAGATGGACCTTGGTTGGCAAAGTAATGTCTCTGCTTTTGAATATGCTCTCTAGGTTGATCATAGCTTTCCTTCTACAGATTGCACCTTCTTCCTGCCCCTTCATGCTATACAGTAGGTTTTCATTAGTTACCTATTTTATAAATAGTAGTATATGTTAATATATATAACCCCAATCTCCCAGTTTATCCCACCCCACAAAGAAGATGTGGTACATATATACAATGGAATATTACTCAGCTATAAAGAGGAATGAAATTGTGCCATTTGCAGAGATGTGTATGGGCCTAGAGACTGTCATACAGAGTGAAGTAGGTCAGAAAGAGAAAAACAAATGTGCACTAACACATACACGTGGAATCACATATAGAAAAATAGTGCAGATGAACCTACTTACAAAAGCCGAAACAGAGACACAGACATAGAGACTGGTGCTTGCTTTTGTAATGCATCCTGAATTTAGACAACTATTTAGTGCTGAGGCTACTTTCTAATAGACTTCTCTTAGCTCAGTTCTAACTCTAGTCTGTTTAATCTCAGGCCCATGCTTTTAGTCACTAATTCATCAGATTCGGTAAGATGATTTGATAAGACGTAAATCTGAGATAGAGAAAGAATACAAAATACCGATTTTCCTAATACTTTCAATTTTCTAGAAAAGCAGTTTAGTTTGGGGTGAAGAATGGAGATAAGAGGAGAATATTTAGGGGAGCATTTATCAAAATGCATTTTGTTATGTCAGATCTCTGTAATTCCAAACATTGAAGACTCATGGAGTGGCAAAGGAAAGGAAATTATGTAAGAGCTAGTCATTAAGAAGCAAAGGCTGTGTATCATTTGGCTGGTATTTACCAGTGCCAGGGGTCAAAAGCTTCCACTTCAAGCATTAGTGGATTCTCCCTCAGTGAACTTCCCCCAAGCTGCAGGGCTGTGTAACTCTTCTTAAGTCTAGCAGGGTTGCTTTCACAAGTAGTTTTAATCACAAACATTCAGTTGGCCACAAACACATTCCTGTATAATTCCTTCATGGGTGCCTTCTTAAGAGTGAGCTGAACTGTTAACTTACTTTTAAACAAAACAGAATAGTTGAAATGTCTGACTGCTTCCTATCAGTATTAAACAAATATGAAATTATACAACAGCTGCAGCTTGTTCAGTAGGATTGTTTTACCCAAAGAAGGACAAAACAAAAAGTAACAAGGGAACACTAATGTTCGCAATGGAAAGAAATGAGTATACCCACAGCTTTTCAATGTTGCTTAACATAAAAATGCCTTTGAGGATTAAATGAGTAACATCCTATTATGATTCATCTTATTTCCAGATGATTAGCAGTGCTGGGCCACAATGATTATAAAATAACTAAAGAAAAGGGGAGAGTAGGATTTAGAGTGCACTACAAAAATTCAACACCAGTAACTTCAAAACAGTTGATCAAACTCTGTAAAATGACATAGCTGCTTTAAAAAGAATGGCAAAAATATGCCTTTGAAGTTTTTCCTCATTGACAGCCCTAGTAATCTTTCCCCATGAGTGAACGAATTGGTATATTTTCAACTGACCAAAGTTACATAACAACATTAAATAGATATTAAATATTTTATGAGCACTCGTAACCCACCACTGCCAATTAACAACTCATCCAAGCATGTGTGATCCAGTAGCAGTGAGAGGGGAGCCACTAGCGGGGTCTCTTAGTGCTAATATCTTGGCTGAACTACAGATTTTATGGTCAATCCTTGTCTTTAAAATCAGAACTGGGCGTTCTCAGCCTGCCAGAGATAACCATTTTCTTAATAACGTACTTGTTTATCACATCATTCAATAAACACGGCACAGAGGATGAGAGAAAAGAGTCAAGAGCCAGCTGTCAGGTGTGAACCTTACCAACTCTCCCACTTGGCCATATGGCTTAACCACTGTGTAACTCAGTTATAACTAGTCAAATGAAGATAATATTAATTCTAACAGGGTTGTTATGAGAATTAAAAATGTCAGTCATTCAAAACCTTTAGGACAGCACTTAACACTGTAGTAAGCACTATGTAATGGTGGAATACAAAAATGAATGTCATTGCTTTGTTCCAGCAGTACTTATTATGTGCCTTCCAAAGCTTGGACCACATGAGTTGCTACATCCTGGTTGGATAAGGGAGACAATGAAAAAGTAACAAATAGACAAGAGTATGGCTTCCCAGGTGGTGCTACAGGTCAAGAATCCGCCTGTCAATGCAGGAGACATAAGAGATGCAGGTCAATCCCTGGGTCAGGAAGATTTCCCAGAGAAGGGAATAGAAACCCACTCCAGCATTCCTGCCTGGAAAATTCCATGGACAGAGGAACCTGGTGGGCTATAGTACATGGGGTTGCAGAGTTGGACATGACTGACTGACTCACACACGGCAGATATTAAAAATTTCTGTGAAGAAAATAAACATTTAAATAAATAATGAAATGAGATTTGAGGTGGGACATGAGGAGCAGGCATTGATCAGAAAAGCTCTCTTTAATATTTAATATTTTATGAGAGGGTTCGTCATGTGAGGTCCAGAGAGAAGAGCTAAAGGATGAGGGGGGATAATCTGTGTCAGAATGTGGGGTCAGTCTCATAGGAGCAATATGGCGAGAATGGAGACGGAGGACTTTTCCAAAGGAAAATTTAAGTCCTCCTAGCTGAACAAGAAGTGATAGATTCTGGGCAGGTAAGCCCAAAAGATTTCTATCAGATATTTGAAGGGTTTTAACTGAGTAAATGATATACTCTTGGTTACATATATTAGGTACAATATTTTTGATCCATAATTTGACCATCAAAGAGGAGAGTGAAAGGTTGGCTTAAAGCTCAATATTCAGAAAACTAAGATCATGGCATCCAGTCTCATCACTTCATGGCAAATAGATGGGGAAACAGTGGCTGACTTTATTTTTCTGGGCTCCAAAATCACTGCAGATGGTGACTGCAGCCATGAAATTAAAAGATACTTACTCCTTGGAAGGAAAGTTATGACCAACCTAGATAGCATATTAAAAAGCAGAGACATTACTTTGCCAACAAAAGTCCGTCTAGTCAAGGCTATGGTTTTTCCAGTAGTCATGTATGGAGATGAGAGTTGGACTATAAAGAAAGCTGAGCACTGAAGAATTGAGGCTTTTGAACTGTGGTGTTGGAGAAGACCCTTGAGAGTCCCTTGGACTGCAAGGAGATCCAACCAGTCCATCATGAAGGAGATCAGCCCTGGGTGTTCATTAGAAGGACTGATGTTGAAGCTGAAACTCCAATACTTTGGCCACCTGATGCGAAGAGCTGACTCATTTGTAAGGACCCTGACGGTGGGAAAGACTGAAGCCAACAGGAGAAGGGGACAACAGAGGATGAGATGGTTGGATGGCATCACCAACTCAATGGACATGGGTTTGGGAGGACTCTGGAAGTTGGTGATGGACAGGGAGGCCTGGTGTGCTTGGGCTCATGGGGTCGCAAAGAGTCAGACATGACTGAGTGACTAAACTGAAAAATACAATTTTTTCTTATTTTTCTATAATTTAAAATAGATTCTCTTTGAGCAGCCATTCTACTTGATGTCAAAAAATGTAATCTCAATGCCAAGTAAATTCAATCAATTAGCAATTTTTCTATTCACCTGACTCCTCTCTTTTTGGCTGAAATGACCTGCATGCCAGCGGATTTATCTAACATCATGTCTTTATGAGGTTACATTAAGAGAACCATCAGAATTGTGGTCCAAGGTCCTCGTGTCTCCATGCTGACATCCACTGAAATGTACTTCATTTCTATCCTTCCTTGTGTCTTGGGATCTGTCTCCACTGATATCTGTGGAGAAGGCACATTCCCATCTGACAAGTAGGCACTGGTCCACACACTGTATCCTCTTGGATGATACCGAAATTGATCCTCTCTGGGGAACTTCTGCATCCTTCTGAGGACCAGAGAAACTTTCTGACGCTCTCCAAATCATCAAACCTTGAGGTGGGAGGGCATACCAGCCCCTCTGTCCTGTATCTACTTTTCCTCTGTGAATCACCTGTGTGTGGAGATCGCAAGAAGGTCTTGCCTCCTTAGGCTCACTCAGAGGCTGGGTGCCTAAAATTTGCTTTCTGACCCTACTTACACCTCTTTTGGAATGGGGACCATCTAGAGAAGATGACATGAGGCAGTCCTTCAGAAACTGTCCAACCCCAGTCCCTACTGCCCTCTTCTCAGGCTCTGCTTCTCCTGCCTCAGCCTAAGTTCTGAAAAACAATTTTAGGGTATAAAAACTGGCTCGTCTGTTATATGCATTCTTTTCAACTCTATTGCTTACATACAACAATTTTAATTTTGGTAATCAAAAGCCAGGCTTTGGAAACTCAAAAATCCTTTATTATATCCTACAGCTTTTGCTTAGCATTTCAAAAGTCTCTGTGTTTTTGAGAATTGACTTTTCTTTTCCCTGTTCAGTGTGACTTCCATTTTCCAATGCAGTGAGTCCCATCCATACTAGCTGATGTCTGAACTCTCCTCGTTTGATAAAATTGTTATGTGCTCCAGGTCCATTGTCAGTCTTTGTGGGAGAGTGAGGGATGTATGTATATGAACATGGTTAGTTTTTCTAAATCTTGTTTTCCTCGTGACCATTCTCACTTGTGGATGTCTTTTCCTGAGACAGAACTTCCAAGAGCTTTTCCAATGCATAGCTGTAAAATTCAGTTTTTGATTGTAAGCCACAGAAATCTACTCTATTTTTTAATCAAAAGGGGTCTACTTGGTTCACATCAGATTTCACAGATGGAATGGCATACAGCAGGAATTTAGAAGGCTTGTCACCTCTACAATCAATGCAACAAACCTTGTCAGTCCTAAAGGAAATCAGTCCTGAATATTTATTGGAAGGAACTGATGCTGAAGCTTCAATATTTTGGCCACCTTTTACAAAAAAACTGACCCATTGGAAAAGACCCTGATGCTGGGAAAGATTGAAGGCAGGAGGAAAAGGGGACAACAGAGGATGAGATGATTGGATGGTATCACCGATTCGATGGACATGAGTTTGAGCAAACTCTGGGAGTTAGTGATGGACAGGGAAGCCTGGCGTGCTGCAGTCCATGGGGTGGCAAAGAGTCAGACATGACTGAGCGACTGAACTGACTGTCACCTTTACAGTGGTAGAGAAAAACCTCTGACCATGACTCAGATCCTTGTATCATTTACTCAGGTCCAGGTAGAGGGTGTCTCACTGGCCAAGATTACATTCTACCCACTGCATGCAACAGGCCATGGAAAGGGGTTATCCAGGCCCGATCACTCTGTAACAGGAAACAGAAGCTACTTCCCACCAAGACTTCATACAGTGGGGAAAGGACAACTCCCTGAACAGAAATCAAGATGGGATTAGGAAGGTGAAGAACTCCCGGACAGACAAAATGACTAGGTCCACTGCCACCATTCTATGATTCTGTGTTTTATATAAAGTATTGAGAAGGCCTAGAGATATAGCTAATGTGCTGTTGGGGAGTATTACTGTGATTTCTTTCTAAAGATTAGCAGTTGAAAAATTCCTTTACCAAGAAAGAACATTTTAGACAGTTTAGACAATTCCTCCTCCTCTGCAAGGCTTTAGTTGTGTTATATCATATACATGGGGAAAGAGCACACCATGAATATTCAGTTCCTCTGCTGACCGAGACAGATCATTCTTTTCTATTAAGAAATAGAAAATAATGAAATGTTAGAGCCAACATATGGAACCCAGTTTGGAAAAGAGTCAGGGAATATAATAGGGTAAAAGAAGGGGAATGAGAAGAAGCTGGGAGAGGGAGCAGGAAAGAAAAAGCAGGAAAAGAAAAGTATCACGATAATGATACTTCAGAAACAGCTTTAAATGGAAGACAACAAATGAATCAGTATCATGAACTGAAGGACTCTCTCTCCCATCCTTCTTTCATGCCTCCTTCCCTCCTCTTCTCTGTCTCTCTCTCTCCTCCTTTCTCTTTAATTCTATTTTGATACAATGTCTATTTCCTGATATCTGTTATTAGGCAAAAGATATCTGAGTTAACTTCTGTAATATTAACTCTACTCCTCACCCAAACAATCACCACAAAATGACAATTCAATGAAAACCTAAAATACAACACAGAGATTTCTAGGATTTTTTTTTCTCTTTTCCTCAAAACTTCTAGAATCACCTTTAATATGTTCATTGCAGCCAGAATGTAACTATTTCCCATACAAAGCTGACTTACAACTTTGGCTTTTTGTCATGGCAAAGTGGTAAATAATCATAACATGACTTGAAAATGTATAGTTTTGTCTAAATCTAAACTACAGTTCCATGTAAGGTTGCCCACAAATGTGTTTCCAGTAAATCAGGACAGCCTACACCCAATGGTGAGAAACATGTAGAACTCCATTTCCCGGGCTTTAACAATTTCTTCAATGGAAGAATCCTTTAGATCTTAGTTGGATGTAGACCAAAAAATTCATTCACCCAGATCAACAAAATCATTTACTCACTTGGATGGAACCATCAGATAGGTGTGTCATTGGACTGGCTGCAAGATTTCATAAGCATTCAAGTCGTATGGCTTTTTGTGATTCAAGTTGTGTGGCTTTTCATGAGAATAAAAATAATCACTACTATTACCTTCAATAATTATTGAACACAGTCTATCTTTCAGGAACTATGCTCAGCACTTTAAATGCAGTGTTTCAGTCAATCCTAATAACCTCTGTATGAGGCTATACATTGCCGTGTATTGAGATATGTATTGTGATTGTTATTACCATCCCCATTTTACAGATCTTATAGTTGTTTCATTAAATCATTTGTGACTCTGTAGCCTGCTAGGCTCCTCTGTCCATGGGATTTCCCAGGCAAGAATACTGGAGAGGGTTGCTATTTCCTTTTCCAGAGGATATTCTTGACGCAGAGATCAAACCTGTGTCTCCTGCATTGGCAGGCGGATTCTCTACCACTGAGTCACCAGGAAGCTCTTTATACAGGTCTTATGAACAGCTGATACACAGTAAGCCAAGCTTTAAATCAAGACACCAAGAGCCCATGAGGCATTACATCCTGAAAGTTATGGGCTGGAGCATTTGGGGAAGAGTTGCTTTATCAAATTTGGCTTTGTAACAGTAACTTAAACTTATGAGACTGATGATAGCACTCCAATATGCCTTGAGAGGATTTGCTGGAAGAAAGGCTTTTGCTAAGCTCACCAAGGCACTCAGTGTGTTACTTTCTTCACAGCACTTCTCCAACTTCAATGTGAGTTGAAGGGAGAAAGGATTTTGCCCATTTTTTTTAACTGCTGTTTCAAGAGCATCTTAAAAGACTGACCCATGGAACATGCTCAGTGAATATTCTTTGAATGTTGAAGTTGCATATTGAATTTCGGTCATAAAAATAAACTCTGCATCAGATACCCATATGAAATGAAAATCAGGCCATGGTCCCATGGATAATGTAATCTGTTTTCCCAGTTCTTTCCTTTTCACATTCATCTGTATGTGTGTGGGCATTTGTATATATGTGTCTGTGTGCATGTTTGTATGTGGGGGAACATTTAGAGCATTTTCTCCAGCCTTAGTAGCATGGAGTCTGAAAATGTGACATAGACAAATAGTTAAAGCCCCAATCGCCTTTGAAAATTATTTGAAAGGACAACATATGAAAGTGATTAAAAATATGAGCTTAGTCTGGCAACTGAAGTTAGATTAGGATACCTATAAATTCTAAATTACTTACTATATTCCCTTTACATTTCTCACGCAAATATTAGTGTTTTCTTTCCCTTGATTACAATGTTAAGATATTTTCTTTCATTTTCTATCATATTTTCCTGGCTAGATCTTCCATTTGAATGTTAAATAGAAGCAGTAATAGTTAGAATCCTCCTTCTGTTCTTGATTGTAAAGCGAATGCTTCAAAATAAATTACAACAGCAGTATATTCTTGTTAGATTTCCATTAGTAATTGTGCCAGTTATCAACTTATTTCCTCTTGGCTCCAAGTATACACTTTATTGCCTGCTCTTTGGAAAGGCAGATGGGCCCTTTAAATATTTCTCCTTTGACAGTCGGCATGACATTAAACTTGGGCATCCCAGGTGTCTCAGTGGTAAAGAATCTGCCTGCCAATGCAGGAGATGCAAGAAATGCAGGTTCGATCCCCTGGAAGATCCCCTGGAAGAGGAAATGGCAACCTACTCCAGTATTCTTGCCTGGAAAACCCCACGGGCAGGAAAGGCTGACAGGCTACAGTCCGTGGGGAGTTGGGCGGGGGGTGGGGGGGAGGGTGGGGGGGTGTCGCAAAGAGAAACAACTGAGCGTGCGCGCGTGACAATTAAACTTGGGCAGTAGAGGGCAGTAGGGAGACAGTGCAAAAGGAAAGGGTTCTCCTTTCTGGTTGCGGTGTGCTCCCTGGGCATGCTCCTGCAGCTCACCGGCATTCCAGCGCCTGTCTCCTAGGGTACAGGCAGCTCTTCCAGCATCTGGCTCTGGAAGCATCACAGCTTCTCCAAGGCCAGGCTCCTACAGAATAGGCAACTTCTCCAACATCAGGCTCCTGTGGTACACACAGCTTCCCTGATGTCCAGCTCCTGCAGCACTAGGCTTCTGCAGTGAACAGAGATTCTTGGCAACTAGAGCCTAGTAGCTTCCACCAGCATCCCCTTGCACTATTTCATTGCATAGTTCCTCCAACAAGATACTTTGCCATGAATGACTTTCCCCAAAATCCTAGAGTAGATTTTTGGGCAATTTCCAGAGAGCATATTTTCTAGCAAATTCTACTAGTATGCCACTAGAGGAACTTCTCTGCCCTCCTTCTCCCTAAAGGAAATCAGGGTTGCTAGGAGGAGAAGAGGAAGGGTCCTCCTTGGGCATTGTATCTCAGCTCTGGGGGTAGTGCTGCCTCTTTATTTTCACTAACCAATCCCTCACTTATTCTAATCAGTTTTTTTTTTTTTTTTTTTAATTCTTTAAGCTTTTCCTGTTCACATTGCTGTGTTGTTTCTGTCTCCTGATTGGACCCTGACTGATCTGCCAGGTTAAGTATGTTTTCTTCTATACTTATTTTACTAAAATTTTTTTATTATAAACTTTCTGAATGGGTACTGAATGTAATTTAAGGCCCTTTTCTGTACTAATTGAGGTAATGTCTCTCTTTTTTAAATTTTTTTAATGTCACGATATATATATTGATTTTTCAAAAACATGAAACCATCCTTTCACTCCTGGGATAAATCCAATATGGTAATGATTTCTAATGCCCTATTATCTCTGATTTTCCAGTATTTTCTTAGGACTTTTCTGTATATGTGTAATACACAGAAGCTTGAGTTACAATTCTCCTTTCTTGTTTGTCCTTATCTGGTATTAGTTTCAACTTTATGCAAACTTTATGAAACATCTCAGAAAAAGACCACAGCTATCGTCTCAATTCCTTTTCTTTCTGGTCTTCTTTTCTTTGTCTTTGAGAAGCTACTATAGAACCTCTTTTCATTCTCTTTGTCTTTGACTTAGAGCTCCATCATCTTTAATTTGGGTATTAATAAAGGCTTCCTCCCTTATCCAAATTGCTTCCTCCCTTACCCATGTAGCTAGCCAAGTTATCCATCTCAAATAGTGCCCTGTTTTCTTGCAGAATAATATGCTTGAAAACTTATCAAAGGCAAAAATATATGCATGCCATGAAAGGAATTATGCATTATAAGAGAAACTGTCTTTCTGGAAAACTAAAAATTGATCCCAAACTCCCAACTGCAGTTCACATTTTAGACACAGACTTTAAAAATGTAGAACTAATATGTAATACATGTTTTTTTTTACTTTATTCTCTTCTCTCCTAATTATTCATGTAGTCAACAAGTCCAATGAATCAGCCTAATGATTCCCATCTTTATCTCAAATTTATTAAGTTCATGGGTTCTTTGCTTGTTATCACTAACATCAGCACTTTGGGAGAGTGGTAATTATGTTTGCAAAATAACAGTAAAATACAATGAAACATACTATTTGAAAAAAATTTCTACGTTAAGAAATTAATCGTAAATTGTAAACTAAGTCCTACCACCAAAAAGGTAATTTAAAGAATGCATATTTAGATCCTATAATCTAATAGGATGTATATATAAAATAAACCATGCATATTTAGATCTTAAAAGGCAATTTTAGGGTTTTCCATGGCTGAAAGTGGGCATTGTTTGAAAATATTAAAATGGTCAAGGCCTCTTTTACAAAAAATTTGTTTCCTCTTTTCCCTAAAATTAAAGCTAAACTTTTGAGCACATCACTCAAGATCGTCTGCAATCCCTGCTGACTTTTCAAGCTAGAGACCTCACTCTTCTCTCACTCCCATCTCCGTGTGCCACTCGCTGTCCTCAAGTGTGCTTGGTTTGCAAGCCCGT